>NW_028258317.1:58611439-58914469 GCF_053883595.1 Heterocephalus glaber
AGTTTTGCCTTCTGTTATTTCTATATGATTTTGGTACAAATCACTTAGTCTCTCCTAGCCTCAATTTTCTCTCACATTAAATAAGAGTGGGAGAACACTTCCACATAACTTTCAGGGTTAATTTGAATGTTGATATATATAGATATATGGTGTCAGTATATTTACATTAGTTTATAAATTATTGTAGTGTATTTCATCTTCCTATCGAATTTTCTATACAAAAGAAGCATGCTTCATTCATTTTTTGAGTGTGTACCTCTCACAGTACTTTATTATTATACTGTGGGACTGCATGACCTTTGTTCCTTTTCTCCAGCCCCATTGTGATTAAATGTGAGTTAATGGATAAAGATGCTTGTTAGTTTTGGGACACTAGATACAAACCTGTAACAGACCTAAAGTCGCAAAGTAAACTACTCAACTCCTTGTTTGCCCAGAACTGATGTTCTGGACACCACAATCTATAGAACAAGCTGCAAATGTCTGCTGACCATCAATACGTGACAGTTGACCACTAACCTTTGTCCCCTTTTCTTTAATTCTATATGTTAACTTACCCCTCAACTCCCTATAAAAACAGCCTCGGACTCTGAGCCAGTTGCCTCTCTAAGCTACTTTGCTTTGGGAGTGCCATCTGGCCAGACTAATAAAGGTCTGTTTTACTTTCCAACTTGTCCGGTGTGTTCCTTCCCGGGTGCTCTTCGCTGCAGTCAGCTCCTCGGAGCGTTTGGTAAGGCCCTCGGTCTTACAGTACTTGTTATTTCTTATCTGGATTATTGCCCTAGTCTCGTTACTCTTCAGCCTCTTCCAAAGTCTTCTACATCTTGCTGTCAGATTAATATTTTTAAAGCTCTGCTCTGAACATTTTTGCTTGTTTACGGTTTTGTATAGGGCAAGTACTCAACAAATGTTTGTTGGATTACTATTTTAAAATAATAAACTTCATTGAAGGAAATTGTCAAATTACCTTAAGTTTCTGTCCCACATAAACATTGGTAGTTTTACTACAATCTTTCCCTCTGTCCACTAAAATTTCTTCTTGATACATTTCTATTCTTCCATTCCAATGCTACAAATCCACACTGTTTATGCTCAAGTACTATTTCCATCAATTTTATTTAGAGTTTTTGGCAAACAAAGTTGTTTGAGTACAGCAGTCTCTATGAAGTTCTAGGGGCTCCACAGACAATTTTATAGCAGTTTGATTTTAAGAACTTGTGTATCATCATTCTTTTATCTCAAACAAAGCAAGCCCTGCACACTCGCAAACTTGAACATGCACATACACTCAAAGAAGAAAAATCTTTTCACAAATTAGATATTTTTTATGCAAGAAGTGATTCTTTTTTTGTCCTGAAGGCTCAACCAAATAGGTGAAACTGGATATCTAAGACTGTATATAGCAATTACACTTGTAGGGTAACCTGACCTGTTATTTGGTCAGTTAAGATGATTGCCCAACTGGACTGTTCTTCTTTATTTCTCTCTTTTTTTCCTTTTAATATTATTGGTGCAAGTAGTATAGAGGTAGCACAATCAGGGCCTTCCATTATTCTGAGAGACAAACATAAAATAACAAAGACTCGGGAAATCTCTAAAGCTCCAGGGCACAACACATGCATGTTAGATCTCAGGGCCTGACATTCAGTAACCTTTTCTCCGTTCAAACCTTGTTAAAGGTTCATTCATATGGACTGCATCTCATACATGCAATTTAATCAAAGAGGACTCCGGTAAAGGCACACTCATTGAAAGCCCCTGAAATGACTCAGCACACTGTCAGTCATTCCTGTCAGTCTTACCTAGAGATGCAGTGAGAGGCACCCAGCCTGGGGTCCACATCTTTTAAAACCCAAAAGCCTGACTTACCTGTGAGCCATGCTTCTTATTTCCCTGTTGTCCAGACACTACTTTTCTGTTTGTGCCACATTTTTGTTTTTGTTGGCATGGGCCTGCTCTAAATATATCTTCCTATTATCATCACAAATGTAGCTGCTTTTTCTTTTACCATTGGATATACAATTCCAATTTTTTGCTTGTTATACATAAGAGCCTGGAATCTATCTTTGAGACCTACCATGTGGTATCATAAGAGCCTGGGTCCATAACTATTTAGCACTTAGGAATTTGACACATAGGAAAAGAGAATGTTGAAAGATAAATTGTGAGTAGACAACAGTTTAGACAATATAGACTACAATGGAAGGTATAAAATAAAATAACAAGTGTTTCACAATTGTACCAATGAATGATCAAGTCAACAAACCCAAGATCCAACCCCTGGCCTGTAAAGGGGACTGGAGATGTACTCCTTCCTTAGTGAGAAAAAAACTTGTTTGAGCTATTCAAGAGGAAGCATAGGACTAAGGAGTGATGTGAGCTCCTTTTTGGAAGAGTCTGGGTGAATTTGGAGCCACTTTTGGAAAGTGTGGGTGGATGCATTGAGAATACAGATTGCTTGGGAAAAGAACTATGTGGAAATGTAACCCTCCTGAGTTTTAGCAGAGAAGAAACCAGAGGGTAAAGGAAAACCTAGGCAGTAATATGCACATTCCTGTTCACCTTGATATAAAAGCATGTCTGCAGTACTTAGAAGCAAATGTGTCTGATCCCTCAGAGACTGCATACACTTAGGTAGATGCATTGATAGTCTCAAGTGCTTTTGTAGAGTGTTCTATTTTGTCTGGAGTTAAGGGAGAATATTTCATGGGAAAAAGAAGAAAAATGCAAAGGAGAAGATTATCAGAGGCTGTGTTGAACTAAAGAAGCTATGGGGAAGTAGCTCAGAGAGAAATAGAAAACAATTTGCTTACAAAACACTCTTTAAAATTGTCTTACCATTGCCTCAGAGCACTCCAAGTCTGGGAAATGTGTAGCTGGAGGATAAGATCTGGTTTATGGTTCCATCATCTCCCAGTTGTCCATGCTGAGGAAAAAGGTGGTAGCAGCCTGGATAATCCAATTACAAGGCTCTGGCACTCACTCTCTCTCTCTCTCTCTCTCTCTCTCTCTCTCTCTCTTCTTTAGTAGAAAGAATTTCTCTTTAGTATTCTCTCTTTGGTTCTATAGGGCTTTTCTTTTTCTTTCTTGTAGTACATTTTAGATATACATGATGATAACATTCATCATAAGGAATTTGTACCTGTATATGATATATTTTGATTCTTCTTTTCCCCCAATCCCCTCCCTTCCCTTCAACCCTTCTTCCCTTCCTTATTTACAAAAACTTTGTTTCCATTTTTTATATTCTCTTTTTCTTTTCCTTTCCTTTCTTCCCCCCTCCCTCTTCCTTGTTCCCCTTCTCATTGGAATATTTTCTTCCCATTTCCCAATATCTATTATTATCTATTACATTATGGTCCTTTGCATCGTTTCTGTGGTGTGAGAAATGGGGCTTTCTTTCTTACTCTACATACTTTCTCTTTTTTTTTCACAGCTGTTTCTAGCTGTGAATTCGTCTAAATAAAAGTACACACACTGATAAATTGCAAGGCATAAGATTAACCTCCTATCTTTAAAAGGCCAAATGATAGTAATCCAGCTGGCTTAATTCTTTTTTTTTTTTTTTGGTACCGGGGATCGAACTTGGGTCCTTGCACTTGAACAGCAGGCAGCAAAACCACTGAGCTAAATCCCCAGCCCCCCAGCTGGCTTAATTCTTGATCAGGTGGAAGCAGATGAATTCTGGAAAAGACCAATTATCTTTTCAATGAAACTTTTTTTGTTGTTCCACTAACTGAAGCTGTCTGCTTAAGCTCAGCACCTCCTGTTTGGCAGTCATGTTACATAATTATACTTTCTTTTTTCTGTGTGTGGGGTACTGGGAATTGAACTCAAGATCTTGTGCTTGCAAAGCAGGCGATGGCACCACTGAGCTAAATTTCTGGCCCTACATAATTATACTTTCTTACAGCTTCTTGCCAGCAACTTTTTAATGAACAGAATAGAGGTATTTGTCATCAGAGACCAATGATGTATTGTTCCTCAGAAGAGCTGGTAGACAATGTCAGTAATACCATCCCTACTGGAAAAATATCACAATGTGACACCTTCTGGATTTGTAAGCAGTAACATATTTTGAATTCTAAGTAATTCAAGATAATGACCTATGAAAAGGGTTAGAATTTGGGCAAAAATGTGGATTTTTACTACCCCTGAGCTTCAAACAAGACAAAACTCTTTGTGCTCAGCTTCCTTGAAACCTTTAAGAGCCTCTGAACCTCAGTCTTCAATCTTGAGAGGCAGGTCAGCATGCAGACCTCTCAGCCACGACATACCTACACAATTAACTAGAAGTACACATGGGTTAAGTTACTGGAATTGAAAACAGACATGAATGAAGAGATAGCTGCATTGTGTCCCAATACCTCTACATCCAACAAGTTATCAGGGGGCTGTGTGGAATGCAGAGATCTCCCAGAAATCCCGGCTCTTCACTGCCTAGTGATTTAATTTGAGAGCCTGGATCATAAATTGGACTTGATGTCAAACAGCAGCCAAGCCTGAGATTCCGCCTGGGTGTGCCGGGCTTGCTGCAGGGTGACTAGCAGGCATGTTGTCACGTCTGGGTCATCTGCTGTCAGTGGACGGTTCCCTGTGGGAGGTCCAGGCTGCGAGCATTGCAATAGTCTAGACAGGAGGTGACAGACATGGTGACCTTTGGGATGAGATTGATCTCTGTGTTTTTTGACAGGAGGCCTTCCCAGAACGGAGCCTCAGGAGGAACAGTCTAGAAGCCTCATAGTCTGTGAGTGGAATTAAACCTGTGTATCTGCTCTACCCTGACTGGAATGGCAAAGGGAGTTTCTCAAAGTTGTATTTTTAGAGCTAAAGGGGGATGTATATTTACCTCTTCAGTTTTCCTGAAATGTTTGCTTTGGGCTTCAGGAGTGGGAGGAAAGTGAGGGAAAGAGAGAAGAGGAGGAAGAGAGCTTGCTTTGATGGAGTGTTAGCTCCCAGGCCAACCCTAGAAAAGGTGCTTTCCCACATATGCTTCATATGTTTCATTTAAAACATATATTGTATCCAGTCTCCAGTTGATGGGCAATTGGGCTGTCTCCAAGTTTTAGCTATTACAAACTGTGCCGCTATAAACATGGGTGAACATATATCACTGTGGTATGATTCTTTTAATTCTTTGGGGAAGATCCCCAGCAGTGGAATAGCAGGGTCAAATGGGATTTCCAGTCCTAGTTCTTTGAGGTATCTCCATACTGATTTGCACAGTGGTTGCACCAGTCTACACTCCCACCAGCAGTGGAGCAGGGTTCCTCTTTCCCCACAGCCCCACCAGCATTTGTTATTGCTTGATTTCCTGATAGCAGCCATTCTTTCTGGAGTGAAGTGGAATCTCAGCATTGTTTTCATTTGCATCTCTCAAATGACCAGTGATGTTGAACATTTTTTCATGTATTTATTTGCTATTTCTACTTCTTTGTGTGAGAAATGTCTGTTCATTTCAGATGCCCATTTTTGGATTGGGTCTTTAAATTTGGGAGGTCTGATCTTCTTAAGTTCTTTATAGATTCGAGATAGTAGACCTTTGTCTGAGGAAGAGCAGGTGAAGATTTTTTCCCACATTGTGGGTTGTCTCCTCACACTGCTGGTTGTTTCTCTTGCTGTGCAGAAGCCTTTTAATAAGAAGAGATCCCATTTGTTGATTGTTTGTGCTAGTTCATGGGCAACTGAGGTTTTGTTCATAAAATCTTTTCCTACACCGATGTCTTCAAGAGTTCTACCTAACCTCTGATCCAACTGGTTCAGAGTTTCTAGTTTAATATTTAGATCTTTAATCCATTCTGATTTTAGTTTAGTGCATGGGGAGAGATATACGTCTAGTTTTAATCTTTGGCAAGTTGAAGCCCAATTTTTCCAGCACCATTTATTAAAGAGGCTATCTTTCCTCCAGTGAGGGTGTTTGGCTCCTTTATCGAAGATGAGATGGCTGAGTGTGTCTGGCATTGTTTCTGTGTTTCTGCATCTTCTAATCTGTTCCACTGGTCCTCAAGTCTGTTTCTTTGCCAGTACCATGCTGTTTTTATCACACTAGCTTTTAGTAGAGTTGCAGGTTGGGAATTGTGATACCCCCTGCCATGTCTCTGTTACCTAGAATTGCTTTTGCTATTCTGGGTCTCTTCTTGTTCCAGATGAATTTTTGAATTGTTTTCTCAAGGTCCATAAAGTATACTGCTGGGATCTCAATTGGAATTGCATTAAATCTATATAGCAGTTTTGGAAGTATGGCCATTTTCACTCTATTAATCCTTCCTCCCCAGGAGCAGGGGATGTCTGTCCATTTTCTGATATCATCTTCAATCTCTCTTTTCAGAGTGCCATAGTTTTCAGAGAAGAGGTCTTTGATTTCTTTCGTTAGGTTGATTCCTAGGTATTTCAGTTTTTTGGATGGTATTGTGAAAGGAATTATTTGCCCTATTTCTCTCTCAGTGAGTCTGTCATTTGTGTAGAGGAAAGCTATTGATTTTTGTGTGTTGACCTTGTAACCAGCTACTTGACTGAATTTGGTTATTAAGTCTAGAAGACTTTTGGTGGAGTTCTTGGGGTCTTCTATATAGAGTATCATGTCATCTGCAAATAATGACAATTTGACTTCTTCATTACCTATTTTTATTCCTTTGATTTCTTTCTCTTGTCTAATTGCCATGGCTAATGTTTCCAGAACTATATTGAACAAGAGTGGTGACAGTGGACATCCTTGTCTTGATCCTGATTTTAATGTGAAGAATTTCAGTTTTTCCCCATTTAATATGATATTGGTTGTTGGTTTTTCATAGATGGCTTCTATCAGTTTGAGGTAGAGACTATCTTTTCCAATTGTTTGTAGGGTTTTTATCATAAATGCATGTTGGATTTTGTCAAATGCTTTTTCTGTGTCTATGGAGATGATCATATGGTTTTTGTCCTTGGCTCTATTGATATAGTGTATTACATTGTTTGATTTTCATATATTGAACCATCCCTGCATCCCTGGGATGAATCCCACTTGATCAGGGTGTATGATCTTCTTGATGATCTTCTGCATTCTGTTTGCCAGTATCTTATTAAAGATTTTTGCATCTATGTTCATTAGTGAGATTGGCCTATAGTTCTCTTTTTCAGTTGGGTCTTTCTTTGCTTTGGGGATCAAGGTTATGCTTGCTTCCAGGAATGAATTTGGGAGTATTGCTTCCCTTTCAATTTCACTGAAGAGTTTAAATAGTAGTGGCAGTACTTCCTCTCTAAATGTCTTGTAGAATTCACCAGTGAAGCCATCAGGGCCCAGGATTTTCTTAGTTGATAAGTTTTTAATTACATTTTCAATTTCATTGATTGATATTGGGTTGTTCCGAATTTTTAGGTCTTCTTTGTTCAACTTTGGTAATTCATATGTATCTAGGAATCTGTCCATTTCTTCTCTGTTGTCCATCTTATTGTTATATAGGTTCTGGAAGTAGGTATTGATGATTCTCTGGATTTCTGCTGGGTCTGTTGTAATTTCACCCTTTTCATTCCTAATTGCATGGATTTGGGCCTTTTCTTTTCTTTTTCTGATAAGGTTGGCTAAGGTTTGTCAATTTTGTTGATTCTTTCAAAGAACCAACTCTTGGCTTCATTGATTTTTTGTATCATTCTCTTAGTCTCCATTGCATTGATTTCTCCTCTGATCTTTATAATTTCCTCCCTTGTATGAGCTTTGGGGTTGTCCTGCTCTTCTTTTTCTAGAAGCTTGAGGTGCAGCATCAGGTTGTTTAATTGGGCTCATTCTGTTTTCCTAATATGTGTATTCACTGCTATAAATTTCCCTCATAAGACTGCTTTCATTTTGTCCCATAGATTCTGATATGTTATATTGTCATTGTCATTTAATTGAAGGAACTGTCTGATTTCTTCTTTAATTTCCTCTGTGACCCATTGGTTATTCAGAAGTGTGTTGTTCACTTTCCACATGTTTATGAATTTTTTTGAGTTTCTTTTGCTATGGATCTCCAATTTCATCACACTATGGTCTGATAATATACAGGGGATAACTTCAATTCCTTTCCACTTACTTAAACATGTTCTATGTGTGAGTATGTGGTCTATTTTGGAGAATGACCCATGTGCAGCTGAGAAGAATGTGTATTCTGATTTTGTGGGGTGGAACACTCTGTAAACATCTGTTAAGTTCATTTGTTCAAGAGTTCGATTTAGTTCTAGTATTTCATTACTTATTTTTAGTCTAGTTGATCTATCTATTTGTGACAGTGGGGTGTTGAGGCCCCCCACTAAAATTGAATTAGTGCATATATGACTTTTCATGTCCATTAGTATTTGTTTTACATAGTTGGGTGCACTAGTGTTTGGTGCATAGATATGTATGATTGTCGTCTCTTCCTCTTGGATTCTTCCCTTTACAAGGATGTAGTGTCCTTCTTCATCTCTCTTAATCAGTGTTGGTTTGAAATCTACTTGATCTGCCAAGAGGATAGCTACTCCTACTTTTTTGGGGTTCCTGTCACATGCAGTATTGTTTTCCACCCTTTAACTTTCAGTCTATGAGTTTCCTTTTGAATTAAGTGTGTTTCCTGTATGCAGCATATTGTTGGATTTTGCTTCTTGACTTATTCTGCCAGTCTGTTTCTTTTGATTGGTGAATTGAGACCATTAACATTGATGGTTATAACTGAAACATATTGACTTGTCATTGCCATGCCTTTTTCTTTTTGTTGGGTTCTCCTCCTTTACATTTAATATCTTGTCATGCCAGAAGGGTTCATTCTGCTTTGCTTCCTGGGGTTGTGATCATCAGTGTCTGTTCCTAGGATATTGTGTCAAATTCTTTGGAGTGCTGGTTTGGTATTCATGAAGTTCCTAAGGTGCTCTTTGTCATGAAAGTATCATATTTCTCCATCCATTTTGAAAGATAGTTTTGCAGGGTACATCAATCTGGGTTGGAGGGTGTTTTCTTTTAGGGCTTGGAATATGTCACTCCAAGCTCTTCTTGCCTTGATGGTTTGTGTTGAGATGTCTGCTGTGATTCTGATGGGCTTTCCTTTGTATGTGATTTGTTTCTTTTCTCTGACTGCTTGTAGAACTTCATTCTTCTGTTGCGTTTCTGGAATCTTAACAATTATATGCCTATGTGTAGATTTTTTTTGATGAAGGATATTTGGAGTCCTATATGCCTCACTTATCTGTATGTCAAGCTCTTTTCCCCTGCTTGGGAAGTTTTCTGCCATTATTTCTGTGAGCAGTTTTTTTATGTCATCTGCACTCTCTCCTGTTTCTTCATTGAGCCCAATCAGTCTTAACGTTATTCTTCTTTGCATCATCTAGCAGCTGCTGGATTGATTTCTCATGTTCTCTTATAATTTTGAAGCAATTTTTCTTTTCCTGGTCACTAATTGCAATCTTATCTTTTATATCTGAAATTCTGTCCTCACACTGGCTCATTCTGCTGTGTAGACTTTCAATGGAGTTTTTCATGTCGTGGAAATCTGTTTGCATCTGTTTTATGGATTCCATTTGTTTCTTATGTTGGGATTCCATCATGTTCCTGTGCTCCTCTCTAGTTTTATTAATCATGTCTTGCACTAGGAGCACAATTTCTCCTGGTATCTGAGAAATTATTTCTGATTTCATTTTTTCCAGATCCCCTTTTTTTGCCAGTTCAGTGGGTCCAGGTGGTTGAGTATCAGAGTGTTCCATCTCATTTCCCTTTGGGGTTGCTGTAGGTGATCTGGAAGTCTGGTTTTGAGACTTATTTATGTGTTTTCTCATTTCGACTGGGGCAGGGGGCTGTCAGCACCTGCATGTATTACCTCCTCTGAGGTGGGTGAGGCGGGACAGGGGCCAGGAGCAGCGGTAGGGATGGTGACCCAAAAGCCTTTTCCTGTGGGCTGGGAGCAGCCAGAGGGATGGTGGCTGGGGAACCCCTTCCTCTGGATCAGGAGCAGTGGGATGGTTGCTCAGAAGCCCCTCCCTCTGGGCTGGGAGCAGTGGGACGATGGCTCAGAATCCCCTACCTCTGGGCCGGGAACAGTGGGACTCAGTACCTTGGTCTGGTTGTCTGGTGTCCTCTGCGCCTCTGTAATGTGGAATCAGGTGGCTGCCTGTTTGCAGTGGGGTGATTCGGTGTCTTCCGCATGACTCAGGACCTCGGTAGGGCATGCACAGACCTGCCTGTCTGCAGCGGGCTGATTCGGTGTGTTCTATGGGACTGGGGACCTCGGTAGGGTGTGGGCCAGCATTGTTTATTTCACTATGTCATGATCCTTTCCCAGGGTCTATTTCCTCTGCCAAAATGAGGATGATTTCAGTTCTCCTGAAACTTTGAGGGTTATATAAATGTTAAAACAATTTAAAAATAGACTTTTACTTCTGAAAAAACCATACAACTAAGTAAAATTTCTGTAGCCACGGATGGTAGGCATCCAGTTACTCTTGAAGGAGAATAGATAGTTCAGCGAAGGAGGTGAAATAGGAATTTATCTAGAGTAATGTGTCCTAAAGTATATTCCATGGGACACTGGTCCATAGACACTCTTTGCACAAAAAATGGTTGGAGAATTTGGCAAAAAATTGTCTACTTCATGAAATGGCACATAATTGGATTTACATTTTGCTGAAATTCGAGTTTCTCAAACTTAATGGATCATGCAAAGTTTCTCCTGCTAGAAAACTGATTTAAAAAAATCACTTGGATCTAATATTCTGTGGACCACAATTTTCAGGCACTTGTTTAAATTTTAATGTTAGTGTCATTTCCCTGGATCTAGACTCAGAAGCTTTATTAACTTCAGGCACAAGAATAGGACCAATTATAAAGGTTTTCAGTCACTTGCTGAGGCTAAGACTTTGGCCTATTACCAAATGCAAGGGCAATCTCAAATAGCCTGAGGAACACTTGAATACTGTTTGGAAGATAGTGAAGTTATTTCAAATCTTATAAGAAAAAAACTAAGGCTGGATATAAAGTCTTCTAAAGTGTATATTATATTCTTATACCTCTAAGATCAAAGCATTTGTATGGACCAATCTTCAGTAATATATGATTATCAAGCACAAATACTTCAAATCCCAAGACCATTTACTATTGAAGAGCATCCAGACCCAAATGCTCTTGAGACATCTGGAAAAGGATAAATGTGTTTCTTCTCTTCTCACCTTGGATTTCCTTTCTCCCTCTTTCTTCTTTCTCCTCTGCATGCCTTCCCTCCACATTGACCACCGCCTCATCCTCTTCAACTGAACACTGTCACTATGGGAACAGAGATGCTAATAAAACTTACACAGACAGCTTTAGATCCAAAAGTCTTCATCTTCAAGCTGAACTTCATATATATATAATCCTATAATCACCTTTAAAAGGGGTTTCCACTGAGATTAACCAGGGTTTTGGGGTTAATAAAAACTTTCCTGGTTGGAACTGAATTTCTGCCGTTATCACATTCTATGGACTATCAAATAAAATTAGCCCATTCCTCCAGTTATTTATTTTGGATCTGTTCATGTGTTTAATAGCACACAAGAGATGTTTTCATTTGATTTTTAAAGATAATTATATTTATATAGAAAAAAGAGGTTTCAAAGCTGTGGGGAATTGTGTAAGCATATATATCACTTTGGCTTCCTCAGGCAATTTATTGATTTTTTTCAATAATAAAACATTTCACATGGATTGCTTGTTTAAAGGGAAACAATACATGGTATGAGAATTTTCTTTAAATGTATTAGGAGGCTTAAATTTTATTTTATTTGCTCTGTTGAACAGAAAATCCAGTCTCCTAGACCTTGAATTCAGTACTTAGAAGAGTAACTCTTTTCAAAGGGACTGTGAAACAGTTCAATTCCTCCAATGGGGAGCTTTGTGTCTATGCTCCCAGGCATAACTGGGCATTCTGGTCAGCATGGTAGAAGATCCCAATTTGAAAACCACAACCAGTAACAGTTTTTAGGGTAAGGAAATGAAACATATTACCTACCTTTTGACTACTTTCTCCACTCTGAAAGTATCTACCAGGAAGGGGAAATATAGTCTTGAAGTAAACTTGGAAGCCTCAAAGAAACATACCCTTTCCCAACAAGGTTTTTACAGACCATTTGCCTTTGTCATGTTTTTGTTGATGACACTGAATACTCAACATCCAGAATTTAAAGAAGTTGATTGTGGCTCTTGGTTACAGTCCATATTCAGCTGGCTCTGTGGCAGAACTGTCAAGGCAAAAAGACGTAATGGAGGAAAACTGCTTGTGTGTCATGGAGGCCTGGAGAAGAGAGAAAAGGAAGTAGCTGGGGAGAGATTTACCACTCCAGGTCACATCCCCAGTGCCCTGTGTCCAACCAGCCCCACCTCCTAACAGTAAATCAACTATAATCCAATCACCTTCCAAAAGCCCCACCCCTGAGCACATGAGACTCTTGGGGTACATCCAGATCTAAACCATAACTTTCAAGTTGGTTACTTCGTTTGCATTGTCAAAGTGGATCCTACACTTCAGAAATAGGAGCTAGGTTCTGTTTGTCTTTTCCCTTTGTCCTTTACAGCATATTGTGTGTGTGTGTGTGTGTGTGTGAGTGTGTGTGTGTGTGTGTTATGGGATTTGTTTACTGAAGGATGCAAATTACTATGAAATTAAGCAATCATAAAGGAGTGGCAAATAAAATTTAACAATGGTTGCCTTCCATGGTAAATCCCAGATGATCCGAAGGTTTAGGTAGCTGAGATAAAATATTTGTTATGGTTTAAGAAATACAAAAAAATGATGCTAGTGTATTTTCTAAAACATCCTGACTTCAGGAAAGAGTGAATTCAGCTTCAGCTTTTCTTTTGCTTTAGAATTAGGATACATTGATGGGGAGATGAAGCTGAAGAACAAATGAGAAAACAGAGCAAAGAGAGTTCTCAATTGCAATCAAACTGCTGAGTTCATATCGGGCCTTCATCAACTACTAAAGATGTAACTTTAATCAAGTTTTTAACTTCCCCAAACTCAATTATGTTGTTTGTAAATGGTTTGAATAACACAAATATCCATTCCATCAGGTTTTAGTGAGGCTTGGAGAACATAGCCATAACCCACAGGCTCTCAGATGTTTATTTTGTCATTTTAATTTTTGTAACTAAATGCTTCTGATACCTACCAATAGCTGGGGTAATGGTCTCTCTGGTCTGTTCTACATAGTTTGTGTCAATGAATAGGTGAACAAGAAGTTGGCATTTCTAACATGGTAAATGGCCTATCCATCTTTTATTCAACCAAGTTTTGATGACTAATAATTATGGGCCTAGTACTGTGCTAGTAGTTGGGATAAAGCAATGAAAATAGAAATAAAGCCCATACCCTCCTGAAGCTCCTGGGATGATCATCAATAAACAGAAAAAAGATAAGCAATTTCAAATGGTTCTAAAAGCTTTGAAGAAAATAAAACTTAGAGTAGATGGGCAGGAAATGCCTGTTGGGAAATATTATTTAAGCCAAGACCTGAATGCCCTTTAAGTATACTCAGCCAAATAGAAAGCTTAAACATTTGTTCGATAAATAAAGTGAAACTTTGAGACCATTCAATCCATGACCACAGATGGATCAGAAGTAGGCTTCAGCTGATGTTTTCAATGTGTTCACTTTTGATATCTCCCATGAAGATTCTAATATGTCTTTGGATGGGGAAAAGCAAAATTGGTCCAATTCTTTTCCATACCTTAGTCTAATTGTTCTTTCTGTAGTGATATATTGAAAATAGGGGGGGATGACGGGAGGTAAATAGGATTAAAATATGTTATATGCATGTAAGAATCTGCCAAAGTGAAACTCATTTATCTGTATAACCAATATGCACTAATAAAAAGATGTAAAAAATAGAAATTTGTAACATTTCCAGTACTTCCCATTCCAAATTTCTTTCATAAAACTCCCTTATCAAATTTCTTCCTTCTTCCTACTTTACATTTTCTTTCCTACCTATCCATCTCTTACTGTAGCAAACATCCCTTATGGACAACATTCAGATCACAGAGTCCCCAGGCATAATAATGGATGAACTGGGACACATGATAAAATTTGTCACTGTTTGAGATGGAAACTGGGACTATGGATGTCCAGAAGTTGTGTTGAAAGCCAGGTCAACTAGTCTGCTTGTCAGCCCATGAATTAAAGATGAATTTGGCAGCAACACATTCTGTATGCCATAAGTAAGTTATTTCCTTTCTTCCCACTTGTCATTGCTATTCATGACATAGATTCCTCGTCATTTTAAGGTGGCAACTTTACAGTTAGTGTCTACTGTTTCTTGATGTTTGAAACCAGATCTAGTTCAGGAAAACATTTCATGCTGAGTAAATTACTAAGGACTGCTCTGTTACTATTTGCTAGTGACTCATTGACATGACTGTTCCCTTCCTGATCCCACTTGTGGGTGACTTTTGAGTCTCAGTCCAGCATAACCTAACCCTGCAATTGTCTGGTTGGGGAATGGGAGAAGGCACTGGACATGTTCGCAGAGTAGTGAGGCATATTTCCCCCCAAAAGCATTAAAACAGCTCCTTGTGTTTTCTAGCTACTCTTCTGCACATTGGTATCTTGAAAAGAACTTAGAGTAACTATTCTGTTGAGTCATATTAGTCATACATTTCTCCATAAGCACATCAAATGTATATATGAAAACAACCCCAAAACATGAGCTCAAACCTTTATACTTTGCTCCCTAAAACCTGGACCTTTCTAGTAAAATGACTGCTATTTTGTCACCTCTATATTTACCTGCGCACTTTTCAGGGGTGGACTTGCTTCTGTTCAATATTACTATTATTACTTTAAAGCATTTCACATACCAGAAAAGAAAAATTCACAAAGCAGGCCCCAAAAGGAAGCAAAGGAACTAGAATCTCACTAAGCATGCATTTTCATCATGGCTTAATGCAGGAAAAAAGCCAGGTGATAAGGAATAAAACAAAACTAGAGAAGTGACTAATATCTATAGGGCCTTCTCTGTTGATGGAGATAAAACCTTAAACAGACTAATTTCCTGACTCCAAAATCATAATGAAAATGTTTGTCACAAACTTATTAAAGAGGTTTCTTCCTTTCAAAGAGATAAAACAGCAAACATGAGTTAGAATCATTTGAGACAGTTAGAAAAACTCTAACATTGAAATAATTTTAGGGTTATGTAGTTGTGCATGCATTTTATGTACAACATTGTTAAAATGAGTAAAAAAAAGGTCACATGATAGAGTTACAACAACTTGGACATGGCCAAGGTGAATTAGTGATGCTTTAACATAAACTTAGGTAGGAAGGATGCATTAGTTCATTGTTTATTCATTTATTGGTATGATGTGCTGCCCAGCTTCCCTTACCAGGACTCAGACTCTGACTTGTCCAGCTACCCTGAGAGGTGGCTACTAATGGTTCATAGCTGAGTGGCTTTTTAAGGAGGATTTGTCCTGGCTGAAGGGAGCTGGCTCACCCAAAATTATTTGCTTCCCAGGGCGACTTGCTTGCAGTGACTCATGTGCAAACACAAGGACAGGCACTAAGGGTCTGGACTGGAAGCATCTCGGAAGAGCCATCCAAGCTCAGTGCCTATCTCAAAGTTCAACTTGTTCCTCTATCAGTTCTACCCTCACTCAATTACAGGTGTTTTTCTAAAGATGATCCCCTGCAAACTTCCTGAATACAAACCTCTTCTTCAGAGTTTGGTTCTGAGGACAAAAACTTAAGACATTAACTGAGTAATTTTGAGCACCCATCCTATGTCAAGTGAGGTTCTCTGTAACAGGGATATACTGGTGAATTAGACAGAAAGGACCCTTTTTAGCATAAGGCTTACCTTCTCATGGAGGAGAAGGAGCCTGACAATAAACAGACATTACAAAGGAAGTTTCAAAGGTCAGTAAACAAGGTAATGAATTTGGGACTATTGGTGTGTGTGTGTGTGTGTGTGTATGTACACACACATATGTCCAGGGAAATTCAACTTCAAGGAATGACATATCTTGCTGGGAGGCTTGAATGACAAGAAGGAGCTGGTCATGCAGACAGCCCAAGAAATGGTGCTCAACAGCAAGAGAAACCACCAACAGAGCGAAAAGAACCCACAATGAGGGAAAAATTTTTATCAGCTGTTCCTCAGACAAAGGTCTACTATCTCAAATCTATAAAGAACTTACAAAAATCAGACCTTCCAAATTTAAAGACTCAATCCAAAAATGGGCATCTGAAATGAACAGACATTTCTCAAAGAAATAGAAATAGCAAATAAACATATGAAAAAATGTTCCACATCACTGGCCACTTGAGAGATGCAAATGAAAACAACACTGAGATTCCACTTCACCCCAGAAAGAATGGCTGCTATGAAGAAATAAACCAATAACAAATGCTGATGGGATTGTGAGGAAGTGTAGACTGGTGCAACCACTGTGGCGATCAGTATGGAGATACCTCAAAAAACTAGAGGTCCCATTTGACCCAGCTATTCCCCTGCTGGGTGTGTCTTCCCAAAATAATTAAAGGAATCATATCACAATGATATATGTGCACCCATGTTTATAGCGGCACAGTTTGTAATAGGTAAAACTTGGAAACAGCCCAAATGCCCATTAACTGGAGACTGGATTAAAAAATGTGGTTAAAAATAATAATAAAATGGAGTACTACTCAGCCATAAAGAATGAGAAACTAGAGACATTTATAGCTAAATGGACGCACATCGAGGCCATAATCTTAAGTGAAATAAATAGGACACAAATATGTAAATACTGAATAGTTTATCTGATGTGAGAAACTGAAAGTGTAAATAAGGATTAAAAAGTATAACAGATAATGTGAAATAGGAAGAAAAGGGGCAGAGGGGAAGGGGAAATGGATGGAGTAGGGGAAAGCAAAGAAGGGAAAGGAGTAAATATGAGAAAAGGAAAAAATAGGAACAAAGTCTTTGTAAATAGGGAGGGGGGAGGGGTTGAAGGGAGGGCAGGGGAATGGGGAAAAAATAAGAATTAAGATATATCATGTAAACGTACAAATTCCCAATGATGAATGTCAGCATATTGTATACCTAAAATCTACCAATAAACTTAATGAAATGAAAAAAAAAGGTGCCCAAACAAGTATGAAGGGGTCTTTGGTGACACATGTTATATTAGCAATGAAGATGAGTAAACAATATATTCTGGGTAAAAGTGCTCTAAATGTAAAATATTCTTTAACATAGACCCTGGGTAGCCAATTTCAACCTAAAAGTAATTAATTTTTTCATTCTTGTCCCTTGTTTGGTGACTTGTGGCTTGCAAGATCATTGGATTTTCCAAATGCAAATTCTGGTGCTATTTTCCATGAAAGCAATTTTGCTCCAGTGTTCAGGTAAAAAACCAGTTCTCCATCCAAAGATCTATAACTCTTCACCTTTGAAGGCTAGAAGGATCTTGGAAAATGTTCATCTACTTCCCATGAGTTCTAGCAAACAATTGAAAAGCAGGTCCACCTGACAGTATTAGGAATGAGACACTCTCAACAAATTAATTATATTTAATATTATAGAATAAATTGTTTATTATGTAATATCACTAAGTATTATATCACTATGTAATATCACTAAGTAATACCACTAAGTATTTCTGAAGGAATCTCATTGCTCTGTAGTAGTTGAATACAAACAAGATAATAAATGACATTCTTAAAAATTATAGATTTTAATTTTCTTAATTCAACATTCTCTGTTAGTGGGTTAGCAATGTATTGCCTCTGATTGAAAAGTTGGTTTTTCACTAGGTATCTTATAAGCAGATTGCTGAGTAGGTGTGGAGAGTTCTGAAGTCCTTGCCACATGAAAAATGATGGGATGATTAAGATAGAGAACCAAGGGAAGGCTCCAAGGGCTTTCATCGAATGTCAGAAGATCTACAGTTTTCTCGGTATCAGAATTAGGACAAAGTGTTGGAATTTGTGTCCATCCTGATTTTAGCTCAACACAAGGTGAACTATTGTACAAGTCGTAATATTCCAACAAGGAATTGTTTGCTTCTTAGGTAGTGAGTTCCCTATTGCCTAAGACATTCAAGCCGAATCTGAATTGCTGAAAAATTATCATGCAATCAAACTTACTGGCCATGTGAAGGAAATGTTTCTATATTATCTGTTGACTTGAGTTAGATGAACTCCAGGGTTGAATTCATGCAAAATGAGTTCCATGGCATGAGATAAAGACTGTGACCAGAGTGAGAAAAAGCCTTTGTAGTAAGGCCCTGAGATTTTAGGGGCTGTTTGTTATTGTGATGTGTCAGAGAGCATTTCGTTTGGTACAGAAATACACTAGTATTGCAATAACTAAGTGAAAGTGCAAGTCTCTTAATGATTATAATAATCATAGTAACTGTAAAACAGCATTTTGTTTAGTACTTCCTATATATGACCTCATTTCTTCCCCGTGGCCTCTTGCTGGGATATGTATTTTTGACATTATACATATTTTATGGTTGAGAAAACTGAGGCAGGGAGTTTGGGTGACCGGCTGAAGCTTACAGGGCCGGTGAGTTTGACTTGGCTGAGTCCAGAGTCCATGCTCTCAAGAAAGTTGCTGTGTTGTCCTTCTTCTTCAACATTCTCACCCTCAAAATCTCATCTGCAAACTAAAAGTAGAAACATCACTGCCACATCGATTTTCCTTCACTTGATGCTGCTTAGAGGAAAGATCTGGATGAAGGAAAGGCTTTCCACTTTGCCTCTGGTTCCAAGATTAATGGAGGCAGGATCCAAAAACACACTGCCCAGAAGGCGAGTAGCAGTGGCTCATTTAAATCAACAGTGAGTTGGCCTTGTTAAACCTTCCCCAGGCCTGCACAGAGCCAGGGTTCAGTGTGATCTCAGAGGACACTTTGTAGGTGAGCATGGCCCTGGAAGGGCTGCAGCATGATCAGAGAATCACCTTGAGAAATGTGGTGTGATCTCAGTGTTGTTGGGCATGGCTGAATCTAAAAAGGACACCGAAACAAATGAACAAACAGCCAAACCAAAACAAAAAATACCTCATCTACTCTGTGGTTTGGATGAAGCGTGAGACCCCTAACGAAAGCACACCAGAACATCCAGCCAACGGCCTGTTTGGTTGGTTTATGAAATGCTAAGTAGATTGGAAAATGTCTTAACTGCCCATTGATGGCTATTGAAATCACTGGGCACAAGTTTTATTTAGATTGTTTAGAGATTAGCTGTTCTTTCTGAAATACTCTGAAAAAATGTACCACATTTGACATCTTCAAAGCCCCAAGGAGAGTATGGAGAGGACACTATTTTTTCTTTAGCAGCCCTACTTTCTCCTAGCATTTTTCTTCACAACAGTGGCCATTTTCATGGTTTTCTTTTATAAAATTACTATGACCACATGAAGTTTGACTTGCCCAGAATATGATTGAATTGGTTCTCTCTCATAGGAGCTTATAATACTTGTATGATTAATCCTATTTACCTGAGCCTTTTTTGTTGCTTATATTATTAGATTGAGGTCAAAATGAGTAAAATTATCCAGCTATCTGAACAATACCAAGGGTAAATGTATTCACATATGTGTGTGTGGCAGGAGAGACAGCACAAGATGAGGGAGACAAAAAAGAGTGAGAGAAGAAAGTATAAATAAAATATTCATTCTTTTATCATGGTGATTTTGACACCAGTATCCTTCTGAGTTAATACCCATTCTACTTCCTTGTCAGAAGTGCCAGGATCACAAGGCAATGAAAATGAACAAAGGAAGTGGGCTCATGATAAAGGACACAGTGGAAGAAGAATTTTCATCTTTCTCCAGGTAGTAACACAAGTGATGGTGGTGGCTGCTGTTGTCATTATTTCTCTTCTTCTTCCTCTTCTTTACCTTCTGCTATTATTATTATTTTGAAATTTTTGGTAAAATATGCATAAAATTCTGACTTTGGGAATCTATAGGATGGAATTCACAGTACTCATGCTATGAAGCAGCAAGGAGATTTACAGGAGAGTTGGTGCTAAGCTAAGTTCATTTTCAGTTCTTACAGCTTCATGGTGGTTCAGGTTTTCTAGTCAGACAGCACAAGAGAAGGCCACAGACAAGGGATAAACTAACAAAGGAGCAGAAGACAGCAGAGCCAGTGTCCTTTCTGGGAGACCTTTGTGTAGAAGGGGCTGCTGATTGCAATTTACCCACTCTGGGCTCTATGACTGCAACTGTAAGTATTAGTTACACTTGTGCTGTTCAGGTTCTATCAAATATTACCTGTAGGGCCTATTTTAATGCCCGATTTTATAAAGTGATAAAATGATATTTGAAAAAATGTTATATACAAGTACTACATAACTAACTTTAGCAGAGGCACATATACAATTATCACTTTGGAGTAGACCAATCTTACTAAGAATGGCTAAGGAAAATTTCCTCACACTATGTACTTCTGCATGTATGCTCCTCTCCATGGAGGTCTTGGCTCCAAATGGTCTCTCTTTTTTGGTACTGGGGATCGAACTCTGGACCTTGTGCTTGCCAGGCAGGCGGTAGAACCACTGAACTAAATCTCTGGCCCTCCAAGTGATTTCTTGATTTGTTGGTGTGATGTTGATCTATGTTGGTCCACATAACACTAGTTACTTCCTTTACTCAAAATAGCTGTACACATTCATTGCAGACAGTTCTTGGTTTCTGCCTTGACAGTTTCTTAATACTTGTTATCATTTTACATTAACCTTTTTTATTTCATCCATAGCTCTCATCACAATTGCAAATTGTTTGCGTAGTCTTTGCATCCTAAATTTCAGCTCCATGGAAGCAGGAACATGTTTTCTTGCTGTATTCCACAACTCAGAAACCTGCCAGGCAAACCATAGGTACTCAGTAAGTATATGCTGAATAAATGGATATAGATTTAGTTATTTTGTTTCTGTTTGAAACTTCATAAATATATGCAAATTAGCATTTCTGAGCATGAAACAGTCTACTAATTTTGTACTTTGAAATATCTTCTAAAAATATATTCCCTGAGCTCCTCTGTAAGATGTCTTTTTTAATTTTCCTGATTTTTGGTAGGAGAAAGATACTGTAACTTCCGAGCTGAGTATTGATAATAAGGCTTCCTACTGCTTATATTTGTGTCATCCTTCTCCGGCTACTTCCTGTACCACAACATCAATGTGTTGCCTAGATCACACAATTCGATTCTTTCACTGACTCCAAACATTTATTCTTCAAAAAGAAACTCCAAAGTTTTAGTACATTACAAAGACCCCTTCACTTGCTTTGTCACTAACCAGCATCTATAGAAGGTGACCAAGTTGTAAATCTTCTTTGTGCCTCACCTTTCTTGTATATAAAAAGGTATAGTAATAGTAAGAATAATGAAGATTGTTGGGCCAGGCTCTTTTCTGAGATTTTACATGCAATGGATATTAATGGTAAATAACAATCCCACGGAGTAGGAGCTGTTATTATCCTCATTTCTGGCGATAAAATCAAAGTGGAGAAAGGTTATCTGCTTCATCCGAGGTCTCCTAGGCGGTAGTGCCAAAGAGGGAAAGAGGAGGGTGAGAGGGCACATTCCTGGTCTCTGTTCCTAGTGCTACAGCTAGAAGCAGAGATTTCCACCCAGAAGTACCAGATGGAAGGAAGTACTGTCAGGAGGGGAGTAGTTTCAATCTCCGAATTGACAGACCCTGTTTTTAATCCTCTGTGTGCTTATTGTAACCTCTATGTGCTCATTGTCAGGTATTTGAAATTCTAGCAGAAAGATAATGGAGGCGATTTCTATAGGGGAGAGTTCAACTTCTGGCATCATATAGATAAGAGGAGAAGATTTGTCACTTTAGCCAAAAGCAGAGAAATACATTTAAGGAGTCAAAGGGCTCTTTCCATATATCTCAGGGGAAAAATGTCTAGATAATTCTCTAACAAGTTGCTGAAAAGGTTGAGACCTGGAGATGACAAAGGCACAAACAAAGCAGATAGAATTAATTATTTCAAGGCTTGAATTAAAAACATAGAAATAAAGATGATAGAAAGTTGTTTTAGGAAGGATGGGAGAGAAAGTGAACTTGACAAAATCTAAACATTCAAAAGGAAATCTTGGAAATACGAAGTAAAGAGAAACAGTTTTCAGGGTTGGAAGATGAGATGGGATGACAGAAGGTTTTCCTCATGATCCACCATCTTCACACTACTTCTCAGGAGACTAGAACCTTCCCAGGATGAGCATCTCATGGAAGGATTAGCTGGTCTAGTTCCTAGAGGAATACAAGTTATCCTAATGAGACAGATGGGATGGTCAAGGTGGCCATCACAGAATGGAGGGTGAGATATAGCTCCTTATCTTTTATTGAGTCCAAGCGAAGTGAGATGGGGGCTTCCATTTTAATGTGGACGTGAATCACCTGAAGATCTTGTTCAAATGCAGATTTTCATTCATTCTGTGTGTTTTAGGGGAGAGAGTTGCCTCAGAGAAGACCTCAAATTCTGTATTTGTAACAGATCAAGGATACTAGAGATGTCCAAGGACTACATAGAGGTAGAAAGGGTAAACCACGGGAGATCAGAGGTGACAAGGAGCAAAACATATGAATTAGGGGAACATGTAAGGAGAGTTACATGCGTGTGTGTGTGTGTGTGTGTGTGTGCGTGCGTGTGTGTGTGTGTAAGAGAGAGCAGATGATGTAAGGAGAATGAGTAGACTGATGGATGAGACAGACAGAGATGAAGTTGGCAAGCCACTTTCAGGGCAGTAGTTTTGGGATTTTGATAAGAGATAGAAAACAAATACGAGGCAGGAGAGGAAGAGTGGGGACATGACAGCATTTAGAGAGTGAGACCAGTGCCTAAGCTGGTGACTCTAAGCTGCATCTTTGCTGGAAACCTTTAATATTCTCCCTTCTGTCTTATAGGTGTATATACTACATTCTCTCTTCTGACCTCACTGGCCCCTTTCATCTTTCAGAGGGGAGTTACATCACTGGGTGGGATCTTCATCAAATGTTCCCATAGTACATAGCCCTTTTCCTAATCTTTTCAGTTACAAATGTTCATCATTTTTTAAAGTATAGAAATGGATCTACTTTGCTTTTTCCAGACATGTTAGCACTTAACCAATACTGAATCTGGCAATTTGGTGCTCAATGAACATTTTCCATGAATATTGCCTATGAAATAGTATGGATGATTATCTGTCTCAGATTTTCTAGATGTTTAGGCTATAATTAGGCCCAATTGGTTTGAAAATTCTGGTCCCAGAGTCATTAGAATACCAACAAAGTGAATGGAGTGTAAAGGAAGAGGAAGAAATAAATGGATGGAGTTAGTCAACTGTAACCAATTTAATATGGGACAGAAACATGGATTCAGGCAAAATCTGTAAGAAGAAGCCACTAGATAATTATATAATATCATTTTCTTAAACACTTACTATGAATCAGATAATGGTTGCAATATATTCAATTCTATCTTACTGAATCCTCACAAAAATGCTGTTAGCTGGATATTAGCAGTAGGAATTCTGTCCTATGCAGGATAATAATTTTACCAGATTACTTGTTAAGAAAGTAGTGATGAGAAATCAAATTCAGAAGCCTCAGACATATGCCTTGAGTGTTTGACCTTGGGATCCACCATCAATGCAACAGCCATTGTGTGAAGGCTGTTTCTCTGATGGCCTGTAGGCCTGGAGAGCAGGAGGGCCTGCTCAATTCTTGGCCGTGTCCTCAGCACCCAGCATATTTTTTCACACAATATGTACTAACAAATGTTCTTGAATGGATGAGTGGCCAGCCCAACAACAAATTCCTTGTCCTTTCAATTTGTTACATTATATAGTCTATAGAAACTAAAACCAAGGAGATACAGGTCTCCTTGGCTGTCCTTGAGACATGCTTCTGAAAACTCCTATGTGAGATTAAAACAATCCTTCTCAGTCTTTTGGTTTAGAATCCTTTTCACCTCCACCCAAAGAGCATTGTGAGATGCTTTTGTCCTAAAAGCTTCCCTCATAAAAATTTAATGGCACAGTTATACTGTAAATCTGTTGTGTATTGTGTGTCTGTTGAAAGTAGGACTCTTTTGCTTCTTTTCAAGAACAAATTTTTCCCTCTGAGACTGGTATTGCTCCATTGAGAAAGCATGGATTGGAAGGAGGCACATTGAGAGACAAACTGAAAGTGCTTAAAGTGAATTTTGTGTTCACTTAACAGAGACCCAGGGAGATAGCAGAGACTGCCAATTATCTTCTCATCTCCATTCTTTCCTTCTTTGAAAGTTACCATTGCAAATATTTAGCTAAGCACATCACCATCACACTGAAGTATTTCCTTGATTTCCTAGACATCTTCCTTATAGCTGGCTGAGCACAGTGACATTGAGCTGAAAGAGTACATGTCTTGGCCTCCCTGGTCACCTTCTTTTGTCCACTTGACCAGAGAATTATAAGCAGTGAAAGGGAAATATTTACATTAAGCTACTGTAGGTTGAAGGTCCCTGTTACACATAAATGAACCTAATAAGTGACACAAATCCCATTTTAATTACACCCTAAATTATTAATCATTAATGGGCATAATTAATTTACATTTATCAGGCCACATTCTCTATTTTCCTGTGACCTTCTTTTCTATCCACTGCTATGACTGTAATGAGTTATATTAGAAGCTTGTATAGAGGTGCAGAAAAAAAAACATAATGAGAATTTGTATGTGTAATATTTGCTACAAAACACTATGATTGCAACAAAAGGCTCCTAATTTTGAATTAGTGATCTACAATGTGTGTGCAATTGAACTTTGAATAAAGAGGTTTCTCAATGAATTAAATATTTTGAATACTGGAATAATCAAGAAATAATTGGAAGAGTCAGACGTGTAGCAAGCAGACTTGGATTGCCTGGAAGGAATGGAGTAGTTAATGATGTTTTGGCCCCCAATTAAGAAATCTTAAGAATAGAAAAGGAGGCACGCCCTACTGAGGTCGCGAGTCACGTGGAACATGCCCAATCAGCCCATGCCATGGCAACAATCCACTGGACACCCCTCACCCCTGCTCCTCTGTACAGCCACCAGGTTCCACACACAAAGACGCCAGACCACCAGACCATGGTACTGAGTCCTGTCGCTCCCGGCCCAGAGGTAGGGATTTCTGAGCCGCTGTCCCACTGCTCCTGGTCCAAAGGAAGGGGCTTCCTGGCCACCATCCCTCCCGCTGCTCCCAGCCCAGAGGAAAGGATTTTGGGCCACCATCCCTACTGCTGCTCCCGGCCCCTGTCCCACCTCTCCAAGCTCAGAGGACATAATCCATGCAGGTGCCAACAGCACCCGCCCCCCGTTGAAATGAGAAAACACATAAATAAGTCTCAAAACCAGACTTCCAGATCACTTACAGCAACCTCAAAGGGAAATGAGATGGAACACTCTGATACTCAACCACCTGGACCCACTGAACTGGCAACAAAAGGGGATCTCGAAAAAATGAAATCAGAAATAATTTCTCAGATAACAGGAGAAATTGTGCTCCTAGTGCAAGACATGATTAATAAATCTAGAGAGGAGCTGAGGAACATGATGGAATCCCAATATAGGAAACAAATGGAATCCATAAAACAGATGCAAATAGATTTCCACGACATGAAAAACTCCATTGAAAGTCTACACAGCAGAATGAGCCAATGTGAGGACAGAATTTCAGATACAGAAGATAAGCTTGCAATTAATGACTAGGAAAAGAAAAACTGCTTCAAAATTTTAAGAGAACATGAGAAATCAATCCAGCAGCTGCTAGATGATGCAAAGAAGAATAACATAAGACTGATTGGAGTCAATGAAGAAACAGGAGAGAGTGCAGATGACATAAAAAAATCTCTTCACAGAAATAATGGCAGAAAACTTCCCAAGTAGGGGAAAAGAGCTTGACATACAGATAAGTGAGGCATATAAGACTCCAAATAGCCTTGATCAAAAAAAAATCTACACATAAGCATGTAATTGTTAAGATTCCAGAAACTCAACAGAAGAATGAAGTTCTACAAGCAGTTAGAGAAAAGAAACAAACCACATACAAAGGAAAGCCCATCAGAATCACAGCAGACTTCTCAACACAAACCAGCAAGGCAAGAAGAGCTTGGAGTGACATATTCTAAATCCTAAAAGAAAACAGCCTCCAACCCAGATTGATGTACCCTGCAAAACTATCTTTCAAAATGGATGGAGAAATAAGATACTTTCATGACAAAGAGCACCTGAGGAACTTTGTGAATACCAAACTAGCTCTCCAAAGAATTTTACACAATGTCCTAGGAACAGACATTGAAGATCACAACCCCAGGAAGTAAAGCAGAATGAACCCTTCTGGCATGACAAGAAATTAAATGTAAAGGGGGAGAACCCAACAAAAAGAAAAAGTCATGGCAATGACAAGTCAATATGTTTCAGTTATAACCATCAATGTTAATGGTCTCAATTCACCAATCAAAAGAAATAGACTGGCAGAATGAGTCAAGAAGCAAAATCCAACAATATGCTGCATACAAGAAACACACTTAATTCAAAAGGAAACTCACAGACTGAAAGTTAAAGGGTGGAAAACAATACTGCATGTGACAGGAACCCCCAAAAAAGCAGGAGTAGCTATCCTCTTTGCAGATAAGTAGATTTCAAACCAGCACTGATTAAGAGAGATGAAGAAGGACACTACATCCTTGTAAAGGGAAGAATCCAAGAGGAAGAGATGACAATCATAAATATCTATGCACCAAACACTAGTGCACCCAACTATATAAAACAAATACTAATGGACATGAAAAGTCATATATGCACTAATACAGTTGTAGTGGGGGGCCTCAACACCCCACTGTCACAAATAGATAGATCAACTAGACAAAATATAAGTAATGAAATCCTAGAACTCAACCAAACTCTTGAACAAATGAACTTAACAGATGTTTACAGAGTCTTCCGCCCCACAAAATTGGAATACACATTCTTCTCAGCTGCACATGGGTCATTCTCCAAATTAGACCACATACTCACACATAGAACATGTTTAAGTAAGTGCAAAGGAATTGAAGTTATCCCCTGTATTTTATCACACCACAGTGTGATGAAATTGGGGATCAGTAGAAAAAGAAACTGCAAGAATTTCATAAACACATGGAAATTGAACAACACACTTCTCAATAACCAGTGGGTCACAGAGGAAATTAAAGAAGAAATCAGACAGTTCCTTCAATTAAATGACAATGACAATACAACATATTGGAATCTATGGGACACAATGAAAGCAGTCTTATGAGGGAAATTCATAGCAGTGAATACTCATATTAGGAAAACAGAACGAACCCAATTAAACAACCTGATGCTGCACCTCAAGCTTCTAGAAAAAGAAGAGCAGGACAACCCCAAAGCTCATACAAGGGAGGAAATTATAAAGATCAGAGGAGAAATCAATGCAATGGAGACTAAGAGAATGATACAAAAAATCAATGAAGCCAAGAGTTGGTTCTTTGAAAGAATCAACAAAATTGACAAACCCTTAGCAAACCTTATCAGAAAAAGGAAAGACAAGGCCCAAATCCACGCAATTAAGAATGAAAAGGGTGAAATTACAACAGACTCAGCAGAAATCCAGTGGATCATCAATCCCTACTTCCAGAACCTATATGCCAATAAGATGGACAACACAGAAGAAATGGACAGATTCCTAGATACATATGAATTACCAAAGTTGAACAAAGAAGACTTAAAAATTCAGAACAACCCAGTATCAACCAATGAAATTGAAAACATAATTAAAAACTTATCAACTAAGAAAATCCTGGGCCCTGATGGCTTCACTGAGGAATTCTACAAGACATTTAGAGAGGGACTACTGCCACTACTATTTAAACTCTTCAAGAAAATTAAAGGGAAGCAGTACTCCCAAATTCATTCCTGGAAGCAAGCATCATCTTGATCCCCAAAGCAGAGAAAGAACCAACTGAAAAGGAGAACTATAGGCCAATCTCACTAATGAACATAGATGCAAAAATCTTTAATAAGATACTGGCAAACAGAATGCAGAAGATCATCAAGAAGATCATACACCCTGAGCAAGTGGGATTCATCCCAGGGATGCAGGGATGGTTCAATATATGAAAATCAATCAGTGTAATACACTATATCAATAGAGCCAAGGACAAAAACCATATGATCATCTCCATAGACACAGAAAAAGCATTTGACAAAATCCAACATGCATTTATGATAAAAACCCTACAAAAAATTGGAATAGATAGTCTCTACCTCAAACTGATAAAAGCCATCTATGAAAAACCAACAGCCAATATCATACTAAATGGTCAAAATCTGAAATCTTTCACACTAAAATCAGGAACAAGACCTGGATGTCCACTATCACCACTCTTGTTCAATATAGTTGTGGAAACATTAGCCATGGCAATTAGACAAGAGAAAGAAATCAAAGGAATAAAGATAGGTAATGAAGAAGTCAAATTGTCATTATTTTCAGATGACATGATACTCTGTATAGAAGACCCACAGAACTCCACCAAAAGTCTTCTAGACTTAATAACCAAATTCAGTCAAGTATCTGGTTACAAGGTCAACACGTAAAAATCAATAACTTTCCTCTACATGAACAACAGACTCACTGAGAGAGAAATAGGGCAAATAATTCCTTTCACAATACCATCCAAAAAACTGAAATACCTAGGAATCATCCTAACAAAAGAAATCAAAGACCTCTTCTCTGAAAACGATGGCACTCTGAAAAGAGAGATTGAAGATGATATCAGAAAATGGACAGACATCCCCTGCTCCTGGGTAGGAAAGATTAATATAGTGAAAATGGCCATACTTCCAAAACTGCTATATAGATTTAATGCAATTCCAATTGAGATCCCAGCAGTATACTTTATGGACCTTGAGAAAACAATTCAAAAATTCATCTGGAACAAGAAGAGACCCAGAATAGCAAAAGCAATTCTAGGTAACAGAGACATGGCAGGGGGTATCACAATTCCCAACCTGCAACTCTACTAAAAGCTAGTGTGATAAAAACAGCATGGTACTGGCAAAGAAACAGACTTGAGGACCAGTGGAACAGATTAGAAGATGCAGAAACACAGAAACAACGCCAGACACACTCAGCCATCTCATTTTCGATAAAGGAGCCAAACACCCTCACTGGAGGAAAGATAGCCTCTTTAATAAATGGTGCTGTAAAAATTGGGCTTCAACTTGCCAAAGATTAAAACTAGACCTATATCTCTCACCATGCACTAAACTAAAATCAGAATGGATTAAAGATCTAAATATTAAACTAGAAACTCTGAACCAGTTGGAACAGTGGTTAGGTAGAACTCTTGAAGACATCGGTGTAGGAAAAGATTTTATGAACAAAACCTCAGCTGCCCGTGAACTAGCACAAGCAATCAACAAATGGGATCTCTTCTTATTAAAAAGCTTCTGCACAGCAAGAGAAACCACCAGCAGTGTGAGGAGACAACCCACAATGTGGGAAAAAATCTTCACCTGCTCTTCCTCAGACAAAGGTCTACTATCTTGAATCTATAAAGAACTTAAGAAGATCAGACCTCCCAAATTTAAAGATCCAATCCAAAAATGGGCATTTGAAATGAACAGACATTTCTCACACAAAGAAGTAGAAATAGCAAATAAATACATGAAAAAATGTTCAACATCACTGGTCATTCGAGAGATGCAAATGAAAACAATGCTGAGATTCCACTTCACTCCAGAAAGAATGGCTGCTATCAGGAAATCAACCAATAACAAATTCTGGTGGGGCTGTGGGGAAAGAGGAACCCTGCTCCACTGCTGGTGGGAGTGTAGACTGGTGCAACCACTGTGCAAATCAGTATGGAAATACCTCAAAGAACTAGGACTGGAAGTCCCATTTGACCCTGCTATTCCACTGCTGGGGATCTTCCCCAAAGAATTAAAAGAATCATACCACAGTGATATATGTGCACCCATGTTCATAGCAGCAAAGTTTGTAATAGCTAAAACTTGGAAACAGCCCAAATGCCCATCAACTGGAGACTGGATCAAGAAAATGTGGTTTTTTTATAAAATGGAGTACTACTTGGCCATAAAAAACGAGAAATTAGAGACATTTATAGCTAAGTGGATGCACATTGAGGCGATACTCTTAAGTGAAATAAATAGGACACACATGTGTAAATACCGAATAGTTTCTCTGTTGTGAGAAACTGAAAGTGTAAATAAGGACTAAATGTATAATAGGTCATGTGAAATAGGAAGAAAAGGGGCAAAGGGGAAGGAAGTGGGAGGGCTAGGGGAAAGAATAGAAGGGAATGGGATTAATATGAGAAAATGGAAAAATAGGAACAAAATCTTTGTAAATAGGGAGGAATGGAGGGTTGAAGGGAGGGCTGGGCAAGGGTGAAAAATAAGAACCAAGAGAGATTATGTAAAGGTGCAAATTTCCAATGATGAATGTCATTATATTGTATACCTAAAATGTACCAATGATTAGAATGAATAATCGATAATGTAAAATAGGAAGAAAAGGTCCAAAGGGGTAGGAGTAGTGGGAGGGGCAGGGGAAAGGAAAGAAGGGAAAGGAAAAATGCTGAGAAATGGAAAAAATGGAAATAAAGTCTTTGTAAATAGCGAAGGGTGGAGGGCATGAAGGGAGGGCTAGGAATGGGGAAAAAATAAGAACCAAGATGCATTATGTAAAGGGACAATTCCCAGTGAGAAATGTAATTGTGTTATATACCTAGAATGTACCAATAAAAGAATTTAACAAAAAAGAAATCATTGGAAGAAAGGTAAAATTGGAGAAAAATAAGAGTTGGTCATGTAAGAAATGATGGAAATCATTTGATCTTTAAATTCTTTAGTGAATAAAGAAGAAGAGAGGAAGCAAGGAAGTATTTGGGAATTCATTTTGGGTTACTATTGATTAGTGGTAAAAATAAAGGCCTAAAGGTCAAAGCAACTGTCAAAAGAAAAGTTGAAAAACTAAGCTCTAAGGGGAAGGATGGATTCCAGCCACAGTCAAGCCGATGCTGTTTGGATTAGGGATTTGCTCACTGATACAGGAGAGCCAGGAAGACTTGTCACTTGCAGGCTTGTAAAAGAGCCATCAATCATTTAGCTTAAAAATGAAGGCTAAGAGGGGACACCTGAAATTTGACTTTTTAAAATTTTTGTGTACGCGTGCTGGGAATTTGACTGCAAAATCTTTTATAGTGGCAAGTAGATGAATGACGCACAGATGAAGTAAAAAATTGGGCAATAAGATTGCAGACCTCTTAGAGATTTGAAAAGAAATAACAAAACACACACAAAATAAGGACAGAGTTTGGTTGCCTTGTGAAATTGGATCAAGAGAAACCATTTGACATGATGGAGCATTTTGCTTAATTTAAGATTATATAAACACATAAGTTCTCCTCCCAAGCCATGAGTCATATAAAAAAAATTGTAATTCTGTGTGGAGTGTTTGCATAGCAGACATCGTTAGCATCTAACCAACAGCCATTCTTCTCTAGGTCTTTCTTAACCAAACCCACATTTTAGTCAGAATGGCAAAGTGCCTTTCCCCAAGGACTGAATGGATTTGGTGTAAACCCATCATGGACATGGAGTTCCCTTTCTCTTTTGCCAGAGTTTCACCTTCCCAGCCACCTTTGCAGCTGGGGGTGGTCATGTGACTCAATTTTGACCAAAGAACTATTGTTAGGGAATTTGCCAGGAGGTATCAGGGAGAGGTTTTCCTCCTCTAATAAAAATGCAAAGATCTGCAAGAGAAAAATAAATGTTCCGCTTGCCCAGTTTGTCCTGTGTAGGATGTTAATGAGATGATGTACTAAATGTATCTGTATCAGTCATTTAATTTGTGAACTTGAGCTGACATATCGAAAGATCTCTAAATGACAGAAGGCTATGTGGCCAAATAATGTACATGCAAATCACTGAGAAAGCTGAAACATAGAGGCTGCGGCCCAGTAAGTGACTAGAGACAATTTTCATCAAATGTTCTCTGATACTTTGAGCCCAACTGAAAGTGGAGGAACCCTAAAGCCATTTTGTAAAACACATGTTGGACCTGGGCTAAGTGTGCAATACCGGGTAAATCAATCTTCACACTCACAGTATATTTCAGTGCATCATAAGTGTACTTTAAAATGTAAATGCCAGTCACAATTCTTTAGAGTGGTCACTCCAGAGATTTGTGGTAACCTTTTTACTGTAACCATTCATTGCTGCAAAGAAGGAATATATGCATGGAGATTTTATTCAGTTGCTAAATCACTCATAGGGATCACAAAAAAGATCCTGTAGGTTTGATGATACTCGAGGAACACACATGAACTGTCCTATTTGGGGAAGTAAGAATTTCCTTATTTGATCATAGGAAAGGACAGTTGGTGTGGACATTAGTTTTGTTTTGTTTTGTTTTGTTTTTTCAAATAAATGGTATCAAAGGTAGTCAGTGTGCAGTTCTGAGCTCTTTTGACTTTTGACCTCAAATTTGGGCCCGTTCTTGAGAAAAAGGAAGACATTAAGGATCACTAACTTGTCTTCCAGAACTGTGGTACTTTCTTATTTATTTTTACCAGTTTGGTCATAAGTGAAGGGGGTAGTAAAATGAAACTACCATACTTGAGCTAATTCTGAATTGTTCTCATTAATCTTTGAGCCCATACTAGTCTTTAGTATCTTGCCTAATTCAACTACCCACATGGTTTAAGCCTCTGTCTCTTACTGGTAGTCAGAAGCATCTTAATGAATGCCAACAGCAATTCCAACAAAGATGGGTGGATTACAAAGGAGATAAAAGTCAATGGGAGGGACAGCCAATGTCCAACCAGTATCATCTTTCCAGCTGATGATGACATCCTCATGAAAAATTACACAAATAATAGACTTAAATGATAGAAGAGATAGAAGTCCAGACAGAAGAGAAAATAATGTACATTGAACCCAATTCTGTCCAACTCCAAGAAATAAAACAGTTAGAAGTTCAATACAGCAACAAGAGAGTGAGAAGACCCAGGTTTAAAACTTGTTTTCAGTACCCACCAGTTTGTAGATGTATCAGGTTTAGGGCTGGGGTTGTAGCTCAGCAGCACCATGCCTGCCTGGTGAGTGCAAGGTCCTGAGTTTGATTCCAGGTACCGAAAAAAAAAGTCTGGCTGGGGATGTAGCTCAGCGATATAGCGCCTACCTGGCAAGCATGAACCCCTGAGTTCAATTCCCGATACAAAAAAAAAAGATATATCAGGTCTCTGAACTCCAGATTCCTCATTTGTCAAACACTAAGAATAAGTATCCTCATGAAGGGGTTGTGAAATAATTCAAGTACCACATACAAACATGATCATGTTGTGCTTAGTGACAGACCACATATACTATGGTATACGACATTACCCTATATTATATACTATGGTGGTTCAACTAGATTGTAATTGAGCTGAAAAATTTCTTTCACCCAATGATATCATAGTTGCAACACTGTAGCGCAACACATTTCTTCCATGCTTGTTGTGATGCTAGTGTGAACCAATGTACTACACTGCCAGCCACATGAAAGCCTAGCACATGCAATCATGTACAATACGTAACAATTGACAGTGATAGTAGATGATCATGGTATTAGCTTATGTACTTACCATACTGTACATTTTACCATTATTTTGGAGTGTATTCTCACTTATTAAAAGAAGTTTTTTGTAAAACAGTATGCTGTGTCTTCTACATCTTGTGTTACACATCTTGATTCTACGAAGAGGCCACATTGGGTGATTTATGCTGTTTTAGTTTGTGTAAGCAGACTATGATAGTCACACAAGATGAAATTACCTAGCAGCACATTTATCAGCATGTACCCTGGTTGTTGAGTAAAGCATGACTGAGTATACTAAATTTATGGTGCCTACTACTCACTAGATTCTCAGGAACAGAAAGTGGGTAATAAGTTTCTTTCAAATTTGTGATGACTATAAAATCCCTGGAGCCTTTAAAAAAAAGTCACTTACACATCTTTGGATGTATAGGAAAGAGTTTGGACTCTTTCATAGGAAAAGTTTGGACTAGATTTTTTTCTACATCGACATGTCTATTTTTAAATATACAGGGATAAATTCACTAAATAGGGAGAGAGGCTAGAAAACTATGAAAAGAATGAAGAGACTATGAGAGTCGAGTCCTTCGCATAGTCAGAGAGCTGCAGGAAATTCCATCTTTGTACCCTCTTTTGATCAGTACAGAGCCATAGCTATGCCTCACCTCCCAGTGGCTTTTTTTTTTTTTTCTAAAGAGAGAACTTCAAAGGAGAAACAAGGTAAGTGAAAGGCAGGAGCGAGGCAGTTGCTTTTCCTTCAAGTTGCACGCTTGGAGATAATGAGGCTCTGTCCACATCTCGCTCATGCACGTACACACAGCAGTCTCACCACAGACAAGGGCCAAGGGATGAGGTTTTTAATCTCTTTTCTGGATCATGGTGCTCAAGTGTTGTGACTTCCTGACTATCCTGGCATCAATAGCAGAGATTTCTCCATGTGTAGGAACTGATGGAAACTTAAACTCGTGGAACAAGCAAGGTAGATTGGGAAGTAACAACAAGTAGGAGTGTGTGTGTGTGTGTGTGTGTGTGTGTGTGTGTGTGGTCAGAAGCACCAGAGGAGAATGAAAAGGATGGAACAATACTGTACCCCAAGAAGAGGGAACAGTGGGAGACGGTGAGAAGTTGGGGAGTCTATGAATCTTTGTGGGGATGGAGGGGCTTGGTATAAATGCTGATAAAAGATAATTTTATTCCAAAATTTGGAAAATATATTTTTTCTCATGCTTATCATTTCTTTCTCCAAAATTGCTCATGGTGGTGAACTTAATATATTATCAGCATTGTGGGTTCACCTTTAATTCTTCAATCTATTTCAGCCTCAGAGCTGCTTAGTTCTGAGGTCTTCACCTCTCTTTGGGTGCACAGCCTGGGATTCCTAACCTCATGACCCTAGATTTGGTCACCATCATCTGCCTTCTGATTTACAACAGAAATCATTGAACTTATCTGTGTGTGATCAGGATTTCAGCCCTAATGATATCTGGTGTGTGTGTGCATGAGTGTGTGTGTGTGTGTGTGTGTGTGTGTGTGGGGTGCATGTGTGTGATTCTGATGCTTGTAAAATGTGCTTTGAATACAAGCAGTGATTTATTTGTGCAGTGAGGGCCTCAAGTTCCCTAGACCTCAACTAGACGGCTAGAGAGGGTCAGAGAGAAGCCGGACTCATGCTTACCTCAGCAGCAAACGAGGTGTGGGTGAGATTTGGTGCTTTGTTTGTTTTTGTTTCATTTTTCTGTCTCTTATAACATATCATTTACAGGTCAAAGTAGAGGTAGAAGTATACTGAGTTACAGATAAAGAGGTAGAGAGAGGAGAGATAAAGTTTAAAATTAGAGAGGCAAGCCTGGCTGAGAGCTGTTCACACTCCCTTGCAGCTTTTTATCCTGTATCCAGTTTGGATCCTGGTATTTCTTTTGGAGATTATATATATATATATATATGGATATATGGATATATATATACACACACACACATATATATATATAGTTTTAATCATTAAAAATCATTCAGCTAGTCATATAATAGTTAAGTCACACAAATTTGCCAGTGCAAGCAGCACTTTGTATTGAAAAAACAAAATAAACCTTTATTTCCTTAGAGCTATCTGTTAAACATAGTGTATCTTCAATTAATTGTGGTTCAAGAAAGAAAAATTTATACGATGTTTTCTTTTCCTTTTTTTTTAACTCAAGAAAATATTTTATGATAAAACTTCAAAGAACATATGGGGGAAAATACCACAGCACATGAAAAAAAAGGTTCTGTCTTTCAAGCAATATCTTATGCAATTATGAGCCAAGTGAACTTGATTACCATGTGAATTATTCAGAGAGGCAAATTAACTGCAAGGAGAAAAATTTTTGTCCAGTGTGTTCTTCTATATCCATGCAGTGGAAATTGAATGCAACCAAATCCTGGAACAGTTCAAGATTCTGAAATCTGGTTGTTGCATCCAACAAAAATTTCTTGACTTTCTTTTATGTGTCCCTACCCTTAATTCATATCAATTATTTCTGGAAACTCGGTGTTCTTGAGGTCTTGCTCTTGTTCACTCATTTCTCCAGGGCAGGACTATAGAGTTTCCTTTCATGGTTTGCTTCTCCTCCATCCTTTTTATCTTCTCTTGAATCCTTCACTCTGCACAGGAGGGCAGAGGAAAGGAGCATCCAACGTGGCAGAAATGTGCCTTGTTGACTTTGGACAGGGCTGACCATTGTATAGCAGTAGTCCAGTGAACTGGATTCAGTAAATATTTGTGGAGGGCCTAGCTTAATTAATTTTTTGCTTATCATATAAAAGAGCCTGAAATTTATCTGCTATGTTCATTCCACAGTAACAATAGTGTAACACATTGCGGATATTTTACCATGACTATATCTATGCTAACATAAAGTTGTAAAGATAAGAACTCTTACCTGAGAGATTAAAATTTCTTATTTCTGAATACCGAAATTATATATCTGTCAAATGGGAAAACTATTCACTTACTTGTGATGGCTCCATTTGAAAATTAGCCATGTTAAAGTACACTTAGCATAGAGAATTCTGGATAAAGTTGTGAAATAATAATTAGTTACCTTAAAGGCATAAGAGAGTTTTAGAAAATCTGTAAGTTATGTTTATTCTAAGTGAATAAACTAGAAATTTTTACCCAAAACTGAAGGACATATAATGGATGTAATGATGTTACCCAGATATCCCCACTCAGGGCCAACATATGCTCATTTCCTCAGCTGCTGCAGATGACCCTCATTGCTGCTCTCTCAAGAACTTGCCCTTGGCCTGTGAGAGCTGCCAGCCTGGGTCAATTAATCCACCAGAGACAGCCCTCATCCAATGCATGGTTTAGGTAATATTTGATTAAACATTATTTCTAGTGTGGCTGGAAGGATGCTTTTGGATGAGATTAGTATTGGAATTGGCAGACTGAAGAAAGAAGACAGCCCTCCTTAATGTGTGTGGGCACAATCTTCTGTGTTGAGGGCCTGAACAGAACAAAAAGATCTCTCTCTCCTTTCTTTCTCTCTCTCTCTCTCTCTCTCTCTCTCTCTCTCTCTGTTTGAGCTGGGACATCAGTTTTCTCCCATCCTCAGTTTAAAACTCAACACCATTACTGCTCTCAGTGCTTAGGTCTAGAGTTGGAAATTATACCATCAGAACTCCCGGGTGTTGCAGACAACAGATTGTAAGACTTCTTGACCTTTGTAATCACATAAAACTTCCTTACAATAAGACAATAACTGCCCATCTATCTGTCTTTCCATTATCTATCTATCTATCTATCTATCTATCTATCTATCTATCTGCCTACATATCATGAAAACAGATATCCTAAACTTAATTTCAAGGGCCAGAGGATGGAGGGGATGAGCAATGGAGTAATAAGGGAATTTAATCAGTTAACAGCTGCAGACCAAAGTAACAAAAAAATTATTTCACATTCCTGAATATATGTTAAAACCTTAAGCCAAACATCAGGGGGCTGGACCACCAGGCACCATCACATGCTGCTATACCCCCAACCATTCTGGAATCAATAAGTATTGCTTCTTATGAAATGTCTTCCTATGTCAAAACTTTCCCCACTTTGTGTTACCCTGATCCTCTTGTCTACTGCCAATATTCAATGTAAACAATGTATGCATTCCTCCCCCAAATTTTCATTATAAAAATGATTTCGGTTTATAGATCTGGAGGACATTTTTCCTTCCAAGTGCTACCTAGCCCTGCTACAGATAACTGTGGGTGCTTGTCCCAACACCTGGGCTTTTTCTGGCTAGCATCTGTAATGTCTAAAGCAACATTTTTTTAATTTCAGAGATCACTTGATTTTAAGGTATTTTCCCCATCCTGATCGCTAGGGCTCCTGTAAATAGGGCTAAGACCTTTGTGGTCTTTAGCTTCTCCATTTGTCCCTTTCAGCTTCTTTCCAAGTGCTCAGTCCTGCTTTCTCTGCTCCTTCCTAGACAACACTCTCACAGACAGGTCCAGCAAACTCTGCATTCTTAAACCTATCTCAGTAGGTTTCACAGAAAATCCAAACTCTGACAGTCTGTGCCTATAGAATGACTGAACACTTCTCCAAAGAATGTATGTATTCTAAAGAACCAAATTTCCCTTTCTTTCAAATTGATATGTGTGGTATGAAAGAAAGCACATGTATGAATTTTTCAAAATTGTACATATTCTTTATAATAAAATTATTTTAATTACTGTAGACTATAGAAAAAGAATAAAAAACAAAAGTTCCGTGATTCTTTTTATATGTTAGTATAACTTTAATACTGAAAGTTGATCGATACACTAGAAAATATTGGAAAAACACTACAATTTCCTATACAAATATGATGGAAAAATTTTGTACAGCATATGGCAATTGATTCTGGCTCTGTATTAAATGAATAGTATGACCTAGTAGAGTTTATTCTAAGACCATGAGAATGGTTCAATATTAGAAAATCTATCAATATAATTTATTATATCAACAAATTAAATGAAGAAAGCCAATGATTATATCAATAGATGCCTGAAAGGTATCATAAAATTCAAAAGTCTTTCCTCATAAAAATTCCAAGTAAGTTATAAATTTAAATATGATAGATTCTTTTCTGCCAAAATTCAATAGCAAACAGTATAATAAACTGTGAAATACTGAAATTATTTACATTAAAAATAGACTTGATTTCTTATAAAAATTAATGTGTAGTGAAATTGATCACACCTTCCTGTGCCCACATTTTAGGCTACTCCCCCAGTGCAGTGATTGGAGGGATGTATTTAACATCTCTTTCTCGCATTAGATCGCAACCTTCTAAAGGCAGGCATTTGCCTAACAAATTTTTGCTTTCTTAGACCTTAACATGTTTTTTGGCATACAAAAAGATCTTAAAGGCATAAACAACTGAATGAATATAATAGTTGAGTTTTGTACTTTATAAAATGCCATTTCTTCTCTCTCATCAAAGGGTTGTGTCAGTTGGATTTACATATGAGATACTGAGCATAACATGAATTTAACTTGCAAAAACTGTTGTCAAATAGTCCAACTAAAGAAATATATCTTTATTGGGATTCAAAGATGGAACAGCCCAAAACTTTTCACTTTTTATTACGCTGTGTTTCTTTGAGATTTTAAATTACCACATTGTTTCTCATGGTCATTTTTGAAGCCCCTTCCATGATCAGCCTAAAATTCATCTATCATATTTAGAAGTTGAACTGTTTATATACCTTAGAAACCACAAGGTTAAAAGCAAACACATGAAAACCCCCAAAACTAATTGCCAAATTCTTTTCTAAAAGGAATTTCAGTTTTATATCTTTCCCAACTTCTAAAACCAAATTTTCTTCAAACATTTTTTTCTTTCAAAATTGCTGAGAACATCCACATATTTAGCTTCTTGGGAACCTTCAATTATTTTAGTTACTATGAATAGGCCAGGCCTTCTGTCTGCAATATTCTGCTGTTACTAGAATGCCAGGGTTATGTCCCATCATGATGAACAATGAAATCAAGGACAAAGTATGATGCAAGCAAATTTATTTAAAAGATAAAGGTAAGAAAATAAAAGACATAAAGACAAGGAAATAAAGCTCTCACTATCCAGGAGGAGGTTCTGAGTAGGATATCCATGAGGGCTTGGAAGTTTTAAAGATTCAGAAGGGAGCTTGGGTTGTTGTGTAAGTAATATAATCTCTACCCTATAGGAGACTACATATTTTTTAGGGTCCAATCTATGCAGTGTCCATGCAGAGACCATGTGCCCTTGAACCAGTGCCCTGCTTGATCATGCTCTGGGGAGGTCACAGACAGCTGAAGGACACTTGGCAGATGTTTTTGTAAGATCCCTGAAGGGTGGTGACTCAGCAGACTGTTCTAGGCTTGTTGACTTCATTTTGGGGCTGCTGCCATTCTACCTAATAAATCCTAACTCTTGTCTCATTGATTCTCATTACACTACTAGTCTTTCAGAAGTCAATGCCTCATGCTTCTAGGTCTTTTTCTTAAGAGATGTTAGATGTTTTATCCTGAGATGGAAAACAGAGGTTGGATATTCAGGATTCAACACTGACAGTGTTGACTACCCATGAATTAATCTATTTATTTATTGGTTTAATAATTGCTTATGAAGTTTATAAGCTAGGGTGAATATTGAATGAAAGGGCTGAAACTCTACAAAGGAAGTTAAGAATTTGTCTCTATTTTCTTTGTTCTCTTTTCTTTACCACTCCCTGCTTAATCTGTGTGTCTCTCAATGATGTTCTTTGGAGGAAATAAAGAAAAAAATGTTCTTATGTCTCACAAATCTAATTACTCAAAAAAGTGGTTTAAAGAAAGATACATTTTTGTTCTTTTTTCCCTCTTTATCATCTATCTAGCTCTATCATTTATATCTATCTATCTATCTATTCATTTATCTATTTGTTCATCTATCCTTGGTCTGTCTACCCTCTATCCTCTGTCCTGAAAACAGTACCCTGATTTTTTCTAGGGAATCCACCTTCTTCCTTAATAGCTTATGTGGCTTAGCAAGGCTGGATATTCACCTCAGCTTCAGGAAAGGGCATGAAATCCAGTTCTTATCAGTAGAGAAAAGCCTGAAACTGGGTGGAATTATCAGAAGGAGGCTTTTTAATATGAGATTGCTAAATTGGCATTTGAATTTAAAATGGTTTTGTTTGGTTGCCATATTGAGTGCATGAAGTGACAGAGGCAGGGGTGCACTAAGGTGACATGAGGCTGCAGAGGGCATGCACTTTTGGATAATGGTGAACTTTATCTTCTGGACAAGGGAAGCCACTAATCAAGGCAAAAGTCATATCCAAATTCCATCCTAGATGTGTGTCTCTGACAGGCATGTTGAAAATTGATCAAAGGAGGTGATACCAGACAGAACAAAAGGGAACTTCTCAGTGTGACATGGTGACATTTTCTAGCAGTGGAAGCAGACATAGAGATAAATGAGTGAACAGAGCAATTTGGAAGAGTTAGCATCAAGAGGCTTTGGGATTGACTGGGAGGAGATAGGAAAGGAGTCTTCCAGGAAGATGCTGAGAGTCTGACTTGGACTCCTGGATGACGGAGATACTGACTGGGAACATCATAGGAGAAGGAAGTTCCAAAAGAAGATGAATTTGGTGTTAGGGTGTTTGCATTTGAAATGTTTGGAATATCTGAGGGGAAATGCGAGATAAACTAGGATATTAGGTCTCCATGTCATGAACTACAGTGTGGTAGAGACAAATTTGGGAAATGTGGATAAAACTGGAACTATGACTGTACATGAGATATTTTAGATTCAATGTGTTAGGTAAGATGCAAAGAGGGCTTAGAGAAGAACACAATATGTAGGGTATGAATAGAGAAGAAATATTTATTTAGGGATTGAGTACAGGAGAACTCATCCCCAAAGGACCCTAAGAATAATTAAACAGAAAGGCAGAAGAAAAATCAGGGAAATACGGGGCTATGGTTTGGGTTCAAATGCCCCCCAAAGAGCTCATTTGTGGAAAGCTTGGCTCCCAAAGGAACAGAGCTCAGGGGTGGGGCCATTGGATCATGAGGATTCTAACCTCATCAGTGGATTAGGCCACTGATGGATTCATGTGTATATATATATATAATATAATATAAATATATATAATATACTATAAATATATATTTGTATATATAATATAATATAAATATATATTTGTATATATAATATATATAATATATAATAATAATAATATGTATATATATTTGTACTTGGGACCTCTCGCTTGTGAGGCAGGCGGCAGAACCACTGAGCTATATCCTCAGCAATGGAGTCATAATTTGATGGAGTTATTGAAAGGTGATAAAAATTTAGGAGTTAGAACCTAGTTGAAGGGAGGGGTACTTAAGGGCATGGCCCTGGGAACTATATATCCTCTGTTTTCTCCTTCCTCTCTCTTTCTGCCTCCTGTTGACCTGATATGAGCTCTTTTGCTCTACCACATAATCCTTGCCAGAATGCTCTGCCTCAGCCCACGCCCAGAAGCAACAGAACCAAGTGACCAGGGGCCTAAACTGTGGAAATCTGTGAGCCCAGATAAATATTTCCTACTTAAAGTTGATTTTCTCAGGAATTTTGTCACAGTGACAGAAAGCTGACTAACATATCTGGAAAACTCAGAGGCTAAGGTGAAGGTAGGGAAGAGTAAAAACTGCTACCTAGGGTCGAAGAACTGCTAGAAGTTACATAAAGTTGCTGTTTCTGTTGGTCTTTAACAGGTGGTGCCAGAATTTTATCATGGAGAAAGATGGGCCAGTTGAAAGAAAAGAAATTTTAATAAATTGATAATAAAGCTACCCATGTCAAGGTATCAAAAGAGGGAAAAGTTAGTCTTCAGGATAGGAGGAGAATTTGGAGGTCTTTGGGTAATTCTGAAAGAGAAGGGTGGAGCAAGGGAGACGGAAGGGAAAAGGCTAGAAAATAGCCCCGGATCTCTGGGTGATGTGACACTTTCATGATGCCTCACAATTTACTAAAACTTTATAAATGCATGCATGCTTGACTTAAGTGATTTTTATTATTTTTATTTATTTTAAGAAGGGGCTGACTTTTACATTGGAGAGGCTATCGAGAGAGAGAAAGAGAGAGAGAGAGAGAGAGAGAGAGAGAGAGAGAGAGAGAGAGGAGAAAGAGTGCTCAGTATGGAGGCCGAAAGTCCAGGATGAGAAGACTTGGTAAAACTGAGGCTGGGCTTTTTAAGTGTAAGTCTAAGGCTCCTACTTTTCAGCTGTGGAGCTACCTGAGCCACAGTCCCTTAATCTGCAAAAACTTCCTGTTTCATTGGATTGTTGGACACATATTCCTGGTTTTTAAGAGAGATTTCACAAATTTACACAAAGTAAAATGGGAGGACTGCAGGGTTTCACCGACCATGGAACTGAGGGTGCAGAAGGATTAGGGCAACTTCTCATAAAGTCCAAGGTCAAAAGAAGTTTGTGAGTGATCCTTGTGTTTAATAGCAGAAGAAATTAAATTACTCATGGGATTTACTCACTAGGATGGTGCTACTAGTTCTGGAGAGAGCAGTTTTAATAAAGTGACATAGAGCCAAAAGACCGTGCATTTATTCAGAAGTGATTGGATGGAAACAGTGATCATTTTAAAAGAAATTTGTCTAGGAGGCCGGGGAGTTAAGCTCAGTGGTTCTGCTTGCCGCCTGCCTTGCAAGCCCAAAAACCCAAGTTCAATGGATCCCCAGTCCCGCCCCCCCCCCCCAAAAGAAACAAATTTGTCTAGGAAAGGCAGGAGAGATAGAGGTTTGGAGGTAGAGAGAGGTGGGGAGAGAGAACCTGGAGGGAAGTGGCCAGGGCAGGTAGGAATGACTGTCTTGTGGTAGAAGAAATCTGAGCATGTTCTATTTTGGTAGGGAGGAATCTAATGTCAGAGCCTGCCCGTTCACCCAGTGTTGGGTAATTGTCCCTTCTGATAAAGGCTATTATTTTGATATCATAATTCACCTTTATAGTTCTTCAGTCTATGTTCCTGCTGTAATTTGGATTTCAAGAACACAGCCAAGACACAAAAAGCATAGCCTGTTGGGAGCTTAAATTTGAATCTTGTGCTTTAAAGAGGTGTATTGAATTGCCATGTTTATGAACTGAGACCTCATCTGTAGTATATAGCCCATCGTATTTTCTTCCCAAATGGAGAGAAACATCTCAATGGCAAATCATCACTCTTCAATGGCTGGAGGCATAATCAAAAACTGAGATAATTACTCTGCACAAGAATAAATGAATTTTAAGTGCACAGGCTCCCACCTCTTAAAGCCAAGCAAAGGAGGTTAACAAGGCAGTGTGATTCTTGGCTGCAGGAGTACACATAAGTCATTCTTAATTGGAGATTTCACCTTTGTTCCCCTGAGCAGCTGCCAAAGAACTTTCTACACATGAATTGAGATAAATTGGCAAATCAGGGAAACGTTTGCATAGCTAAGAATGGCTGGGATGGTTCTTTGAAATCCCAAAAAGAATGGCAGTGATTAAAGACACATTCTCTTTTAAACAAACTAGAACACTAACAGAGTTAAGAGGTTCGAGCAGAAGAGTCAAAGCTGAAGGAAGCTCAGAGCTAGTGATTTTGGAATTCTATATTTCACTTTTTCTTTTCATTCATGCTGGAGGGCAGCTGATGTGGAAGACACACCACAAGGACAACTGTAGAGTATGATTTGGAGTATTAGTACTTTTGTGGACAGGACAGGAAGCAAAGGGAAGCTTTGGAAGGAAAGTCACATGAATACACTCTCTTCAGCAACAATCTCTTCCACCCCACAGGTGAAGTGAGTAAGTCCATTCCTCATTTGTGTCTGTCTAGCCTCAGTCTTCACATACAGAGCACAATCATATGATGTCACAGGGACAACTCTAGGTGGAGAGTCAGGGATCTGAAATTATCGGTCTAGTTTACTCACACATCTACCACTAATTAAGATAACTTCTAGTAAGCATCAGCCCCCTCAGAACCTCCCTCCCCCATGTAAATTGGTGGGAAACAAATGACTGATGAGATTCTTGCCCATTCTACAGTTCTGGACCCAGGAATGTACATTTATATAAAGGGGCTCAAAAGAAAACAGCTTCTTCAATATTTTTCTTTCAGAATTATATTTGCCATTTGATTTTGTGGGAAAAGGAAGAATGGGTGTGAAATCCAGACGTCTTGGGTTGGCATATGCAGGCAGTAATATTCTTATTTAAAATTTGGATAAATACTTATTGTGCACTTGCTTTCACCTCAAATATTTGTTTTTCAATTTCTTAATCTTCTGGAATATTGGAAATTACTTTTGGCATTTTTGTTATTCCTGGGGTACAACTGTGTGGTATTTGAAACAGGAATTGTTTCAGCCTCAAAATAGCGCAGTTCCTGCTAATCAACTAAAAATCTTCCAACTCACACACAGACAATCGGAAGCCAGAATCCATTCTTCTGGACAGAGAATGTATTTGCTCAGGCTATGAGACTGAGATAAAACTTGAGTATTATTTTTCAGCTCCTTGTCTTTGGAAAATAGATCAAGAATACCTCAATGGCATGAGATGTTTTGTGAACAACAAGCTCTATCAACATTATCTTAGAAAATACATCTTGGCTTCTGAATAAATTAGGTAGACCATAGACATATTTTCACAAACTTATTTTTCTTTGAGTACTTCTGTTTAGTGTGAAGAGTAGCACATATTTAGCATTCACATATGTTTTAAAAATACATGAATGCATATATATATATAGTATGGTATATATTTCATATATATGTAAAATCTATCATTAGGAATTTTCTTAGTTAAAATTTAATTATTGCTATCAATTTTGATCTATCATGTATATAAGAGTGACAGTTAATGTATTTCTAAGTGAATTCTTCTGAACTCCTTTTGAAATACAGCCTTATTAACTCTAAAAGCCTCTCATGACATCTAGATTTCTGAAAAAAGAAGAACCCCAAAACAAGAGAACCAGCCTGTCAGGTTATCCAGACACTGAAGGGCCAGTCAGGGAATGATTTAATTTGGGAATAGCTTCCCAAATGAGGTGGACTATAACTGAGAGGCATCTCTCAATTAATACTTTCTCCAGTTCCTGGTGGTACCATGTGAATGATGGGTACACTTAGATTCAAACAGAGATGTGGAAAGGGGCCGGATTGATTCATGGAAAGCAAGATAATTTTTGAGCATACTTACTTAGATGACTAGGAAAGTACTAACTAGTCATTAAGTGTTCTGGCCTCTGATTTAAAATGTGAATGAAGCATTTTTATCTGTCTCCTGGGGGCCATAATATTTATTTTTGATCAACTATTTTCATTTCTGATTAAGATAACTTTTCCTGGAGGCATTGTCTGTGGGAAGCAAGCTGCACCATCCAGGACTAATACTGAGGCTTCCTTTGATCATTTTGTCTGCTAATGAATTCACTAAGTGTGTACACTATAAATGACTGCCAAATTGGGACTGAACAGCTGAAGGACCTCTTCCTCTTTCCATCTTGATAGTTTTCATTTGTGAGTTGAACCATCATTCCAGATCTTTTTGATCCCTCATATTTATTAGAAGAGTAAGATATGACTTGCTTCCTAGTAAAGAGTTATAGGTCAGTCAATTCAATATCTTTATGAAAAAAAATGGAGACCAATAAAGCTGAAGTTGCTTAACTAAGGGCAAGGGCACTATAAGGTAGAATTGGAATTCAGTCTCCTATTATTTTTGAAATCTGCAACAGGCAGTGTTGTCACATCTTAGAAAACTCTATACGACTTCTGTTACTCTTGTTGAGGACTTAAAATGGAATATCTTCCTATGTGTGAGTATTCTCCCTCTAAGTTTTTTTCCCCTAACCAATCATAAACACACACAACTCGGGAAACCTTCTTTTTTGCAGTCTGACTCTAGGTCATAAATGCAGCACCAATCTGTATATCATTGCAAGACAGCAGCTGTTGTGGGTGTCAGATCCTAAGGGCATATAGATGTACAAATCTGCAAGTAAACTTTGGAGACAGGAAAATGGTTTTCATCATATTCAGTTCCTATACAACTGGTGTGTAGGATGTTAGCATGATCTCCAGCACTGGCCATGCTTTAGTCTCAGCATTTATCACAGGGCTGGCCATTGCTGTCCAGGTTGGTAAGTAGGTAACTATTAAAATGGTGCAGCTACCCACAGCCTCTGAAGGCATCTGGGGAAAACTATCTTGTTTTTCTGTGCCTTAGTTTCTTCATCTGCATGTGGGATAATATTTGTATCTAAAGAGTAGGGATACATGGAATGATAAAGAAGATTATCCAGAAAATGGCAGTGAGCAGTTACCCCTCAATGGGGTTGGTTTCACCTCAATGGGAAAGCCAGGTGTCTTCAATCTCAAAATTTCATGTGACTTGTGACTTCCTCCACCCAACAACGTGCAGGGGGTGCGCCAAGCTCTTGTGCATTGCTGAGTCCTTAGGCACTGAGTAGCTGGCTTTCCCAGAAACTGATGTAAGCATCTGGGACCTAAGCTCAGACTACTGGGTTATCATGCAGTTGTTTGTATCAGATGGGTGTCATCGCTACTCCATGATGAGAAAGAGTGACAGAGAGGGAGTGTAGTCCCCTTTGCTGGAGCATGGATCTTTTATTAGTACATGCCCCCTAATCTCCCATGAGCCCTCTGCAAAATGCTAAGAAATTCAAGACTCAATATATCTATCATCTGGGTTCCAGACCAATCAAGTGATGCTTCTTGTGTTTACTTCTGGTGTTGTGAAGATTAAATGTATTAGTAAACATGAGCACCAGAAGCCAGTGCTCCATGTTCTTAGATCTCAAATGGATATAATCACCCAATTAAAAGATCCTGATGAGACAATGTATGTGCAATCTACATGAAAACTGTATAGCACATGCATATATTAACTATTATGGTTATTGGCTATATCTACATTTTGTACCATTAATATCCTTTCATCCAACACAAATATAAAAAGAAATGAAAGCCTTGTCAGAATTCCTTAGAAAATGGAAAGTAATGAGGTGTATATAACAATGAACAATGAAGCAGGAGGAATTTCAATTGAACTAGATCTTCTCTTAAATCTTTAACATCTTTATTTATTTTTGAAATGATCTACAAGAGCAATTAAATTTGTCTTCTATGTCTTAAGGATGTGGAATGCCTCCCCCCTTGCAATAGCCACCAAAAATCACATCTGTGCCTTTCCATAGAAAATTGTTACAACTCCAGATTTTTCCCTTCACATTTTCAGAAGAATACATGCTTCTTTATGTACTCTAACTTAATCTCTGTTTAAATATGAGAATAATAAATTCATGTTAAAAATACCAGCAAGTTGCTTATGCCTAGAATAGGAAATGACAAGTTAATGAGCTGAGAACATGAATCTGATGATCTCAAGTTTTGTGTGAATGAGGACTTGACTGTGAATGTAGCAGCAAGAACATTGAACTGGCTGTAACCCTTGCATGACACCTCCAGAAACTGAGAACCAGCATTGATTCCCATCTCTCACTCTCCACACCTGGTTTAATTTCCACTTTTAATCTATTTTAAAGCTGTTCATTTCCTGCTGTTACCCTTACCACTCTCTTAGCCTAAGCATCACCATTCCTTACAGGAACCACTTCAAGAACCTTTCATCTTGTCTTTCTACTCTTGCTCCACTCCAATATTCTACAAAGAATTTGGGTCGATCTTTTAAAATATAAATGGATTGAGCTTCTTCTGAGCTTCACAGCCATTTTGTTGTACTTGGAGTGAAACCAAACTCATCATGACTGTGACAGACTGTGAGAACTCACAAAATCCTTTCCCCCACCAGTTGTCTGGGAAGATGGAGCTAGCTTGGTGTTCTTCCAGTTTGTCCTTTAGTTCCTGAAAAGGGTTAGGCACTCAGAGCATTTGCACATGCTGACCTTTTGTGCAGGGCCCTTCCCTCTCATCATCCAAGATCTCCTTCTCCTCCTCTGTGCTCAGCTCAGATACTTTGTTTGATACATGCACACAAACATACATAGGCCCCCCTCTCATCTAAGTACACACTCCAATAGGCACACACAATAAGAACTCCTTTACCCTCTAGGAATCTGTCCATTTCTTCTGTGTTTTCCATCTTATTGTTGTATAGGTTCTGGAAGTAGGTATTGATGATCCTCTGGATTTCTGCTGGGTCTGTTGTAATTTCACCCTTTTCATTCCTAATTGCATGGATTTGGGCCTTGTCTTTCCTTTTTCTGACAAGGTTTGCTAAGGGTTTGTCAATTTTGTTGATTCTTTCAAAGAACCAACTCTTGGCTTCATTGATTTTTTGTATTGTTTTCTTAGTCTCCATTACATTGATTTCTGCTTGGATCATTATAATTTCTTCCCTTGTATGAGCTTTGAGTTTGTCCTGCTCTTCTAGTTCTAGAAACTTGAGGTTCAGCATCAGGTTATTTAATTGGGCTCATTCTGTTTTCCTAATATGCATATTCACTGCTATGAATTTCCCTCGTAAGATTGCTTTCATTGTGTCCCCTAGATTCCGATATGTTGTATTGTCATTGTCATTTATTTGAAGGAACTGTCTGACTTCTTCTTTAATTTCCTCTGTGACCCATTGGTTATTCAGAAGTGTGTTGTTCAATTTCCAAGTGTTTTATGAAGTTTTTGCATTTACTTTTGCTGTTGATCTCCAATTTCATCACACTATGGTCTGATAATATACAGGGGATAACTTCAATTCCTTTGCACTTACCTAAATATATTCTATGAGCGAGTATGTGGTCTATTTTGGAGAATGACCCCTGTGCAGCCGAAAAGAATGTGTATTCTGATTTTGTGGGGTAAAGCACTCTGTAAACATCCGTTAGGCTCATAGCTTCAATAGTTTGATTGAGTTCTAGTATTTCATTGCTTGTTTTTTGTCTAGTTGATCTATCTATTTGTGACAATGGGGTATTGAGGTCCCCTGCCACTATTGCATTAGTGCTTATATGGTTTTTCATGTCCATTAATATTTGTTTTATATAGTTGGGTGCATTAGTATGTGGTGCATAGATATTTGATTGTCATCTCTTCCTCTTGGATTATTCCCTTTACAAGGATATAGTGTCCTTCTTTGTCTCTCTTAATCAGTGTGGGTTTGAAATCTACTTGGTCTGCAAAGATGATAGCTACTCCTGCTTTTTCTTGGGTTCCTGTCACATGGAGTATTATTTTCCACCCTTTAACTTTCAGTCTATGAGTTTTTTTTTTGATTAAGTGCACTTCTTGTATGTAACATATTGTTGGATCTTGCTTCTTGACCCATTCTGCCAGTCTATTTCTTTTGATTGGTGAGTTGAGACAATTAACATTTATGGTTATAACTGATATGTATTGAGTTATCATTGTCATGACTTTTTGTTTTTGTTTGATCCTCCTCCTTTGCTTTTAATGTCTTGTCATGCCTGGCAGATTCATTCTGCTGGGCTTCCTGGGGTTGTGATCCTTGTTGTCTTTTCCTAGGATTTTATCTAAAATTTTTTGGAGTGCTGGATTGGTATTCATGAAGTTTCTAAGGTGTTCTTTGTCATGAAAGTATCTTATTTCACCATCAATTTTGAAAGATAATTTTGCAGGGTACATCAGTCTGGTTTGGAGATTGTTTTCCTTTAGGGCTTGAAACACATCGCTCCAAGCTTTTCTTGTCTTGAGGGTTTGCACTGAGAAGTCTGCTGTGATTCTGATGGACTTTCCTTTGTATGTGATTTGTTTCTTTTCTCTAACTACTTGTAGAATTTTGTTCTTTATTGTTTATTTTCTTTTGTCTTTATTTCCATTTTTTCCTTCTATACTCTTGTTTTTGTTCCTTCCTTCCTTTCCCCCTCCTTTTCGTTTGTTGCCCTTCTCATTTGAACATTTTTCTTTCCATTTCCCAATATCTATTATACATTTTGGTCCTTATTTACACTTTCAGTTTCTAACACCAGAGAAATAATGCAGTATTTAAATATGTGTGTCCAATTTATTTCACTTAAAATTAACGTCTCAAGACGCATTCACTTAGCTAGAAATGTTTCAAGCTTATCCTTCCTTATGCCTGAGTAGTACTCCATTGTATTAAAAAAAAAAACCCCCAAACCCCGAATCTTCCTCATCCATTCATCTGTTGATTGGTATTTGGACTGTTTCCAACATTTAGCTATTACAAACTGTTCTGCTATAAACATGAGTGTGCATATATTGCTGTGGTGTGATGCTTTTAATTCTTTCAGGAAGATACCAAGAAGGGAAATAGTTGGGTCCAATAGAACCTCTAGTTTTAGTTTTTTGAAGATTCTCCACACTGATTTCCACAGTGGCTGCATCAGTCTACATTCCAACGAACAGTGGAGAAGGGCTTCTTTTTCCTCACAGCCCTGCCAGCATTTGTTATTGGTTGATTTCTTGATAATAGCCATTCTTTCTGGAGTGAGATGGAATCTCAGCATTGTTTTAATTTGCATCACTCAAATGACCAGTGATGTTGAACATTTTTTCATATATTTATTTGCCATTTCTACTTCTTCATCTAAGAAGTGTGTATTCATTTCAGTTGTCCATTTTTGGGTTGAGTCTTTAAATTTGGAGGGTCTGATTCATTTGAATTCTTTATATATTCTAGATAGTAGTCCTTTGAGGAATAGCTGACAAAATTTTTTTCCCACACTGTGGGTTGTCTCTTTGTTCTGTTGGTTTCTTTTGCTGTGCAAAAGCTTTTTAATAAGATGTGATCCCAGGTGTTGATTCTTTGTGATATTTCCTGTGTTCTAGGGATTTTGTTCATAAAGTCTTTGCCTACATGAATGATTTAAAGAGTTCTGTCTATTATCTCTTCCAGTAGATTTAATGTTTCTGCTTTAATCTTTTATCCATTTCAATTTTAGTTTAGTGCATGGTGAAAGATACAGGTCTTGTTTCATCTTTGGTATATGGAAAGCCATTTTTTTCCAGCACCACTTATTAAAGAGGTTATTTTTCTTCCAGTGAAGATGTGAAGATGTTTGGCTCCTTTGTCAAAGATAAGGTGGCTGAATATATTTGGAGTTGTTTCTGCACCTTCTAATCTGTTCCAGTGATCCTTGGGTCTGTTTTTTTTTTTTTTTTTTGTCAGTACCATACTTTAAAAAAAAAATTTACTTCAAGTCAGGGATTGAGATGCCCTGTGCCTTGCCTTTGTTCTCCAGAATTGCCTTCCTATTCTAGGTCACTTCTGGTTCTAAAGAAATTTTAGGATTGTTTTCTCTAATTCTGTGAGATATGCTATTGGTATTTTCACAGAGATTGCATTAAATCTGTATAACAAGTTTGGAAATACGGCCATTTTCATTGTATTAGTTCTTCCTTAGCAAGAACAAGGGATATCTTTCCTTCTATAATATCCTCTCTGATCTCTTTTTATCAGAGTACTGTAGTTTTCAATATAAAGGTTTTTACTTCCTTCTTTAGATTGATTCGAAAGTATTTTGGATTTCCATTTTTTTAGATGTTATTTTGAAAGATGTTGTTTCCCTAATTTCTCTCTCAGGAAGTTTATTATTTGTGTAGAGGAATGCTATTGAATTTCGACTTTTGACTTTGTATTCAGCTATGCTGAATTTGGTTATTAATCTAGCGGTCTTTTGGTGGAGTTTTTGGGATCTTCTATGTAGAGTATCATAAAAAATGTATCTACAAAAAATGATAATTTAACTTCTTGCTTTCCTATCCTTATTCTTTTTATTTCTTTCTCTTGTCTAATTGCTCTGACTAATGTTACCAGAACCATGTTGATGAGAATGGTGATGGTGGACATCCTTGTATTGTTCCTGATTTTAGACTGAAAGCTTTCTGTATTTGACCATTTAGTATGATGTTGGGTGTTGGTTTGTCATAAATGGCTTTTATCAGATTGAGATAAAGATCATCTATTTCAATTTTTCTGTAGGGTTTTTATCATAAATGGGTGTTGTGGTTTGTCAAACATCTTTTCTGCATCTATTGAGATGATAATATGGTTATTGTCCATTACTCTGTTAATATGGTGTATAACATTTATTGATTTGCCTATGTTGAACTATTCCTGCATCCCTGAGATGAGTCCTAATTGGTCTTGGTTTATAATCTTTTTGATGATTTGCAGCATTCGGTTTACCAGTGTCTTATTGAGGAATTTTGCATCTATGTTCATTAGAAAGATTGGCCTGTAGTTCTCTTTTTTGGTTGGATCCTTCTCTGCTTTTGGTATCAAGATAACGCTTGCTTTCAGGAATGAGTTTAAGAGTATCACTTCCCTTTCAACTTCATTAAAGAGTTTAAGGAGTAGTGGTACTAGGTCTTTTCTAAAGTTCTTGTAGAATTCAGCAGTGAATCCATCAGGAACTGGACTTTTCTTTGTTGGTAGGTTTTTAATTACATCTTTGATTTCATTGACTGATATTGGGTTATTTAGAAATTTTGTATCTTGATTTAAAATATCTTCATGAGTTGGGAATTCATATGTATCTAGGAATCTGTCCATTTCTTCTCTGTTTTCCATCTTATTAGGATACAAGTTCTTGATGTAGGTATTGATGATCTTCTAGATTTTGGCAGGATCTGTTAAGATTTCACCCTTTTCATTCCTAATTGCAAGGATTTGAGTCTTTTCTTTCATTTTTTTTATAAGGTTGGCTAAGGGTTTGTCAATTTTATTTAAACTTGAAATAACCAACTCTTTGATTCATTGATTCTTTGAACTGTTTTCTTAGTCTCCATCTTTTTTGATCTTTATAATTCCTCTCTCATATGAGTTTTGGGCTTAACTTGCTCTTCTTTTTCTAGAAGGTTGAGGTTCAACATTAGGTTATTTATTTTAGCTCATTTTGTTTTTCTGATAACAACATTCACTGCTATAAATTTCCTTTGTAGGATTGCTTTCATTGCATCCCATAAGTTCCATTATGATGTCTCACATTAGTGTTTAATTTTAGGTACTGTCTAATTTCTTCTTTAAGTTCATCTGTGACTCATTGGTTGACCGTGAGGGTGTTATTTAATTTCTACATGTTTATGAAATTGTTGTGTTTTCTTCTGCCATTGATTTTCAATTTCATTGCACTATGGTTTGGTAATATGCATTGGATAATTTCAATTCCTTTGCATTTACTTAAGTACTTTCTGTGAGCTAGTATGTGGTCTATTTTGGAGACTGTTCCATATGCAGCTCAGAAGAATATGTATTCTGATGCTGTGGGGTGGAACACTCTGTAGACATCCATTAGTTCAAAAGTTTGGTTCAGTTCTCGTATTTCAGTTTTGATTTTTTTATCTAGTTGATCTATTTGTGACAATGGGGTATTGAGGTCTCCCACTACTGTTGTATTAATGCTTATTTGATTTTTCATGTTTGTTAGTATTTGTTTTATATAGTTGGGTGCACTAGTATTTGGTGCATATATATTTATGACTGTTATCTCTTCCTCTGGGATTATTCCCTTTACAAGGATGTAGTGACCTTCTTTGTCTCTCTTGATCAGTCATGGCTTGAAGTCCACTTTGTGTACGAATAGAATAGCTACCCTTTCTTTGTCCTGTGTTCCTGTCACATGGGGTATTGTTTTCCATCTTGTGACTTTCAATTTATGAATTTCCTTTTGAGTTAAATGTGTTCTTGTATGCAGCACATGGTTTGACTTTGTTTCTTCATCCACTTTGCCAGTCTCTTTCTTTTGACTGGTGAATTGAGACCATTTACATTGATGGTTATAACTGACATGTATTGACTTATCCTTATTGTGCTATTTTCCTGTTGTTGGTTCCCACTCTTTTTAATTACTTGCCTTGCCTTAATTACAGTCTTTCTACTGTTTAATTACTTGCCTTGCCTGATGAGTTCATTCTGTTGGTGTTTATGCAGTTGTAGTCCTCATTATCTCTGTTTAGAATGTCCAACATTTTGGAGTATTGGTTTGGCAGTCATGAATTTTTTCAGGTGTTCTTTGTCATGAAAGTATCTTATTTCTCCATCAATTTGAAAGATAATTCTGTGGGATACATCAATCTAGGTTGGAAGTTGTTTTTTTTAGGGCTTTGAAATATTTCAATCCAATTTCTCCTTAACTTGAAAGTTTGTGTTAGTAAGTGTGCAGTGATTCTTATGAGCTTTCCTATATATGTGATTTGTTTCTTTTCTCTAATAGCTTTTAGTATTCTGTTTTTGTGTTGAATTTCTGTAATCTTGATTATTATGTGCCTTAATGTAGATTTTTTTTATTATGGTTCATTGGAGTTCTATATGCCTCACTTACCTATATGTCAAATTCTTTTTACATGTTTGGGAAGTTTTCTGCCATTATGTCTGTGAACAGATTTTTAAAAAAATGTCATTTGTGGTATCTCCTGCTTTTTCACTGACTCCGATCAATATTACATTATTCTTCTTTGCATCATCTGGTAGCTTTTGAATTGATTTTTCATGGTCATTTCCTGTTTTTAAGAAGGCTTTATTTTCATGATCACTAACCACAGTCCTGTCTTCTTTATATGATATTACATCCTCACATTGGCTCATTCTGCTGCATATACTTTCAATGGAATTTTTAATCTCCTGGATATCTATTTGAACCTGTTTCATGGATTCTGTTTCTTTTCTATGTTGGGCATTCATGGTTTTCATCATTTTTCTAAACTTCTCTGTTTTTAAAATCTGTATCTGCTCTAGAGTCACTAACCATGTATTTCATTATGATCATCATCTCTGTAGTTATCTGAGAAATTATTTCTGATTTGATTTTTTTTCTAGAATCTCATTCATTTGCTTTGTTACTTCTGTTACCAGTTCAGAGTGTCCAGGTGGGTGGCTTTCAAATTGCTGTATGTCATTGGCCCCTGGGTTTGCCTTTGGTGAGCTAGAAGTCTGGGGTTGCATCTTGCTTAAATATCTTCTCATTTTCTTTTTTTTTTTTAGTTTAATTTCTAGGTTGATGTTTATAAATTGCTTGTGTTAGTTAGCTTTACTGATAGTATTTAGAGCCCATAGGAAATGACTACTTCTCAAAGATGTCTTCCAAGTATAGGGTTTTGAGTCTGTTGCAAGATCCTATCACTTCAGTTTATTGGGGATGAGAGGTTTCTGCCTTTTTAACCTAGCCCCTGGTTCTCTGGCACTGGCTAATGGTATTGTTTATAACCCTTAGGCAATCTCATTCTTTATTTACCAGGAAGAACAACTGATTTGAAAAATTATGTCACCTTGACTAAAGTAGTACAATCAGCAATTGCAATAGCATCATTTACAGCCTAGAAAATGACTAACTATGGTAACTATTAATCTGCCACTTTTAACCATATGGACTATATTTATAGTTACATAAAATCCAAAACAAACCAGAAAATTGTATACAGGAAATATGCTTTCAATATGGTGATTTTATTTTATGGGGAGAAGTTTTAAAAGGAGTTGGGGGAAAAATAGAGAAATAGCAGAAGAGAAAGATTAGAAGCAAAGCTGGAGAACAAATGTACATTACACTAACTTTGGGAAACTATTGAAGAAGACAAGAATAAACAATCAAGAAAAAGTAAAAAAAAAAAGAAAAAAAGAAAAAAAGTCAACTTCAGGGCATGTCTCTGCTCTCCTTAGTAGACAGAGTGGGCAGATAGAGCCCAGATCTGTGCTGATTAATCACAGAAACCCCTTTATAGGTTTACAGTGGAGTAGTGGATAATCCCAGCAAGCCTACACCTTTAGTTTCACAGAAGTATGAGCTGATTTCTGGCTGTGAGGTTGGAACCCAATTTGTTCAGCCTGCAACACTCCATGTGCCTCCTGTTGAGTTGAACTCGGATCCTTGATCTCCTTTTGTTTTGAACTCAGTTCTGCCTCACCCTGACACTTAGAACCACTAGATGGAGCCAGCCCACAGTAGCTCTGAGTTTTGAGCTCAGTTTGCCCCTCTCCATGATGGCTACTAGCCAATTGCCCTCTCCTGGAGGACATCTGAACCCAAATAACTCAGCAGCCACTGCAGTCTTCTGCATCCACTATGCCATTCCACTGGTGAATTTCTCTGTGGAGGCCTTTGGGGTTACCAGTAGTCACTGTGAATCTGCACATTCAAGCTGTGCCTCCCATGCAGTGAGTCAGGGCTTAGAGAGAAAGCACTGCTTATGACTTCCTTCTTCTGCATTGAGGTCTCTCTCTTCACTGTTCTAATTGAGTTCAAATCTTACTTCAGATCCTTGCTGGGTCCCAGAGACCAATTTCCCTCTTTCTTCTCTTCCTCACATCACTATATTCCAGTATCTGGACACCGAATCTCAGAGAGGCTATTTCTCTGATGTTCACCACTCCATCATCTTCCCAGAAGTCCTCAATATAACTGACTTGAGAGATATTTAAATGATTAGTAAAGCACACTTCTGGTTGTGCCTGGGTGGGTCATAGAGGTGTAACCTTGGGCACTAATCTAATCTCTGGTTCCTTCCTCTCAGGCTCTTTGCTTTCACTCTGATGCCACAGATGGGCAACTTTCTTTCCCTACATCCTTCTTCTATGATGTTTCTGCCTTGGTACCAGCTGACCATGGCTGAAACAGTTGAAACTGTTTATGTCAGATATTTTGTCCCAGCAAAGAGAAGTTGACTAATATATCCCTGAACTTGTTCATGGATGTCTTAGTCTATTTGGCTGCTTTAAAAAATACCATAAACTGGATATCTTCTAAAGAGTAGATATTTATTTCTTTAGTTTGGAGGGTGAGAAGGCCATGATAAAGGCACCAGCAGATTCCATATTTAGTAAAGACTCATTTCTTGGTTGATAAATGGAACTTTCTTGCTATATCCTCACCCAGGGAATGGGCAAGCAAGGAAGCTCACCGAAGCATCCTTTCTTTGTAAGCATTAATTTCATTCATAAGAACCTTGTCTACCTCCTATTACCATCATCTTGGTGGTGATGACTTCAACATGATTTTAGAGTGAAATAAACATTTGTACCATAGCAGTGCATTTATTTAATAGTGTTCTTCCTCAGTGAGTGGTAAGAGCCAGGCCCATGTTTGTTTTGTTTTCTAATGAATACTTGGTGTCTGGCATAATGCCCAGTATATAGTAGGTGCTCAAGAAATTTTGATAAGTGAATGAATATTCATATTGCTACAATTGTGCTCTAGATGCTAAAGAGACTGAGGAATTTTCCATTGAGCTGACAGTCTAGTGTATAAAGAGAGAACTGTAAAAATTGCAGTTGGACCTTGGAGTTGATAAATATCAGGTTTTAGGCAAGTTATTAAACTTCTCTCATACTATTTTTATCACTGGTAAATTAAGGAAAATAAAGAATGATACTTGTTTTCTACCCCCCTGAAGAATTCTGAGGGTCAGTAAGAAAATAATTTTAGTGCTTTCAGATCTTAAAGTATTTGAACAATATTATGTGTCGTCATTATTAAATTAATGAACCAGAATAGGAAAAAAAGAAAAGACAAACAGAGTAAAGAGAAATAGCAAATGAATGGTAGCCAAGCAGTTGTTTGCAATTGAATGCAGTGGTCTGAAACTTATTGTCTGTCCTTTTAAATTCCAATATTTGAGAAAAGCTAAACCAATCAAAACAATCATAAAGTATTTACAATCTGCACATTTTTAAACTGCTTGCATCTTTGGGAAATTTTCTAGCAAATGAGTCCTAGTTAACTGACAGCAGATGTTATCTATATTTTTAAATTTCTTAGATCTTCATGATTTTGAATATTGCATAAACATTCAGTACTTACTTTTGTCGTACCTTATTTCATATCTTCCTCAATTTTACTTTCCTTTTGTAAATGATATGCTAATTTCTAAAGCTCTACATATTCTTTTGTGATGTTAATGATTCTTTTTCTTCTACTCATTTAATTTCAAAATTCTGAATTCATCATGTATTTAAGCAAAACTTACAAAACATCCATTAGAACCTGTCTCATTACATTTATGGTGGATGATTTTACCTCAGGGGTATTAGTGAGGCATTAACTATAAGGTTTTTTTAAAAAAAATTATTTTATTGGTACATTTTAGGTGTACAATACATTTACATTTATCATTGGGTGCTTGTACCTGTATATGATGTATCTTGGTTCTTATTTTTTTCCTCATTACCTGTGCACCCTTCATCCCCTCCACCCTTCCCTATGTATATAGATTTTGTTTCCATTTTTTTCTTTTCTCACAATTTTTCCTTTCCTTTCTTTCCTTTCCCCTTCCCCTCCCACCACCCCTACACCCCCCTGCTGGGTATCGTTCCCAAAGTATTAAAAGAATCATACCACAGCAATATATGTGCACCAACATTTATGATAGTTTGTAAGAGCTAAAGCTTGGAAACAGCCCAAGTGCCCATCAACTGGAAACTGGATAAAGAAGATGTGTTGTTTTTATAAAATGGAGTGCTACTCAGCCATAAAGAATGAGAAACTTGAGACATTTATAGCTAAATGGATGCATATTGAGGCAATACTCTTAAGTGAAATAAATAGGACACATGTGTAAATGCCAAATTGTTTTTCTAGTGTGAGAAACTGATAGTGTAAATAAGGATTAAAATGATTAAAATGAATAATTGATAATATATTAGTGACATCATTTGACTTCTGATTCTATAGTAGATTTTCTATAATGACCATCTTGTTTCTGATCTGAAATATTATATAGCTTGAGGATGGTGGAAAAACCTCTTTGATTTTCAAGTGAGAAAAAAGTCACTCTGAATCCAGCACTCTAATTAGCTATCATTTAAAAAATAATGGATTTGGAAAGTGTCTTGTTTTATTCAATCTGAAATTAAAATATTTAAAGAAAATGCATATGTGGCACATATTCTGTACTCCCTGTAGGCTCACGAATTCATCTGTTTATTCAATAAACTACTATTCTAGGTGCTACACATTTTTAAAAAAAGACCCATAACTATGATTTTACCTTCCCATTTGTTTGCATCTTGACTTAGATTTCAGTTATATAAAACTCAGACTTTGTATAAAGACTGGTAGTTTAGAGGTTATGCTTGATGGCTGATTCTCAATGCTGGCTTTGCAAAACCTGGGTTGTTATTATATTACACTTGCATGTGCACATACACATGTATATATATTCTTCATCACTCATTTAACCTCATTTTAACTTTCTGAAAATAAGCATACAACACAGAACCTTGTTCATATACTATGCTAGTTAGGATATTGGTTTGGCTTCTTTAACAGAAACCATGAGAACAGTAGCTTAAACCAGATGAGAGTTTCTTACATATGAAAAAGTCCAGGTTGACAAGAAGTCTGGCTAAAGTGCAATCCTGGTCCACAAGGTTATCTAGGGACCTGGGGTTCTTCCTATTTTGAGTGTCTACCATCTCCTAGGGCAAAGAGTCAAGGGCATTTTCCTTTTGAGAACATTACCTGGAGGATGCACAGGCTGTATCTTCTGACTTTCATGGCACAGAACCATGCCATTTGACCACACTCAGCCACAAGGGAGGTTGGGAAAGTTAATCTCTAGCTGGGTAACCAAGTGTCCAGAAAAACTCGGGTAAAAGAATAGAATGGATATTGAGAAGAATTCAGTAATTCTCAGGTGTTCTGACTCCCTTTTTAGCCCATTTATATTCCATGTTTTCTAAGCGGATATATATATCTCTAAGGCCTTCACACTGAGCTGCATCTCCAGCACTTTTTGTTTTTGTTTTTTGTACTTGGAACTGAACCCAGCACCTTCAGAATGAGCTGCAACCTCAGTCCTTTTTTAGTTTTTTATTTTGAGTCAGGATTTCCCTAAGTTACCCAGGTGGGACTAAAATTTGCAATCCTTCTAGAGTGCTGGGATTAAAAGAATTCACCATCAGGCCTAGCTCTAAAAATAACTTTAAATATGAATAGATACATAGAATTTCACAACACTCATAAATGTAACATCCACGATCTACAAACATTTCATCCTATTTCTTGCCTGAATCCCAAGACGCGACAGTTCAACCCCCTTTTTCTCTTCTGTCTTAGCAATTAGTGGTATGGGAATTCTTTTGTCTCACTTGTCAGAGATGCCTCTTCAAATGAAATGGCTAAGCATAAGCAGTTTATTAGTGACACATTCCAAAATTTTACATACTTGTCATAAGGTTACCCTGGAGTCAACACTGGCTTCTGGGGACTCTTTAAAGTCTTGGCTTATTCATTCACTTAGTCAATATTTATGGAATAGCTGCTGATGCAAGGTGCTATGCTAGCTGGTAGAGGATTGGGGATAAAAGAGTGAGAAAGAATACCATCTTTGTCTTTAAGGTATTTGTGATAAGAAAAGGAAGGTGCAGGATCTATATGCTTAGCTGATTAATCTATAATGTGTGAGAATGTTGAAGCTGTTGAGTGGATGGGAGTTCAGAAATGGATTCAGTCTTACCTCATGAGGGCATCTTTCAGAAGGACAGGGCTGTTTAGGATGTGAGGGATTTTTAAGTAGTAGGAATGGAGGCCTTAGGCCAGGGATTTAGTTCAGTGGCACTGCACCTCCCTCATAAGCACAAGGTCCTGAGTTCAATTCCTGGTACAAAAAAAAAAGAATGGAGTCCTTTCTAGGCAGTTAGAACAGTGTAAGGAAAACTGTAGAGAGCGGAAAATTCGGGTGATATTACCCAGCTTATTTGTTCTATCCTGGACAGAAGGTGAAGACAGGAATATCCTGGTAGACACAGTGCTGAGCAGCTAAGCAGCTCCATTAGCTGGTGCTGTGCCAGACATCTTTAGAATATTATCTACTCCAAGCTTATGCCACCTGCCTCCTCCAGGGGGTTCCATGGCAGCAGTGCCCACCATAGGGCCATGCAAGGACAACATCCATGTCCTCACAGGCCCTTTTATTGTCCTTATACTTGTCCTCCCTTTCAGGATAATTGGGACCTTTAATTCCTTACATAAATGAAAAAAATTCTACTAGTTGGCTTCCAAGTTAACTTCCTAATGTCAACACAGTCCAGTAAGAGTCTTCTTAAACAGAAGATTCAGTGTGTGGCACTGGTGTTCTTTTTTTGATGGTTGTTGTTTAACTTGCAAGTGATAAGTCTTCCTGCACTATAGATGATGGAAAGCCTGTCCCTCTGCCACTATTTTGGTGAATATAAGATTTAGGAGTGTAGATTACCCCAAAATTCACTTAGACATTTATCAAAAGAGACAATTGCTACAAGTTTTCCAAGGTCCCAAAAGTGAGGCTCTCATGGGTTAATTTTTCAGATAACAGGAAAAACACCAAATCTTTAGAGAATCTGACAGTTTTAAAAGTTAAATAAAAACATTTACTTTTTGGTGCTGAGCATTGAAGATTTTGCACAAGGCTCTTGCCTGAAACAGTGCTGGAATTGAAACAGAACCAAGACAAAATTTTAAAATGATATTAAAATGTTAATTTCTCTCCAGTGTTTCCACTTATAATGATCTCTGAACTCACTGAGTTGAAAAGAATGGTTTCAACTTTGCCACAATAGGAGAACGTCTGACTGAACTGTGAGCAGTACAAATCTGGAAGTGTTTTGATTTTGATTTACATTTAAATAAGACTCCTTGCAGACGGAAGACTTGAGAGACTCTGTACCTCCTGTTCTTGCCAGGAGATACAACACAGATTCTGGCTGAGGAATCCTAAACCCAGAGATGGGATTGGAGGGCCTACCAAGTAGCTGATCACCTTTGTCCTCTCTTTTCATTCCAACAGGGATAAATGCTAGTTTAAGTGAGAAGTTCTGGCCTCCCAGGAAGCATGGGAGGACAACAGCCCAAGGTGGCGTGCACATCTGTGTTACCGTTTGTAATATTTAAAGCTGGAGAGGAAGCAAGGGGAAATTTTGATGCAGGTCTCTTTTCAAGTGAGAAATGCATATTCAACCAGGAAGTAGAAACAGCTAAGTGCTTTTTTTCAACTCCATGGCTTAAAGTCCTATTTACTTATCATTTGTTGGTTTTCCTCTAAGTATCTAAGATTAAATATGTAGCTTTTTATAGGGTAATTTGGCAAGTAATAGGCTCATGAATACAGTGTCAACATTAATGTTTCTTACCCTTTCTACTCCTTATTTTCTTAATTTTTTTTTCTGTCTTCAAGAGTATTACTGTGGATTAGAGAAAGGTTTTTTTTCATACATACATACATACATTTACATATATACATACGCACATTTATTTATTTATTGGCCAAATTTTGTAGACTATCAAAATAGACTCACTTTTTTAGTTAGGTTAGCATTCTTTAACCCGACTGAGTATCTAGGAATAGAAGGAAAGAATGTAGCTTTCAAGTTGCAACTTACCTTGCTCTAAGTTGACTCCAGGTATTCATAGGCTGAGTAAAAAGAAAATATCTTGCTCTGATAGAATCAGTTTTAGAGGAAAGATGCATGGCTTCTTCTGCTTGTTGCCAGGCTCATTGTGAAATGCTTATAAGCTGCTTTTAACAATAGGAATGAAGCATCAATATGTAAAAGACATAATGTGAACTGCAATGAGCCAGGAGGTGCTGCATTTGGATGTAGCTGCTCATCCTTTTAATTGATTTCTAATGATCAATACCAGTATCTTTGGGAAACCCAAAATATAGTTATTGATGATATTTCTCTTCTATTCTAACTAGTTTCAATCTGTACAACCTTCTCTAACTTCTGAGATTGACATATTTAGATTTATTGACAGTAGAATAGGTCATTCTTACTTGAATCCACTGGGAAATGTTTTTCAATAAGACAGCAGAAACAGCTTCTGGGAAATTTTTGGGTTCACTTTTCATTATTGGCCTTATGCTATCACTTTGGCTGACAGTTGTGCTAGAAAAACTACTATGGGATAAGAGACCCAATAGTAAGTGGCTGGAAAACATTTCCCTTTATAACCATAGCCTAAGGAAATCTCATTCAAACTCTATTAGATAACCTGGGAACCAAGGAGGACATAAACTTGGTAACATCGAACATAGCTAGAAATGAAACTCTCCCTTGCTGGGCAAATCACACACCCATTCTTTTGGCAGAAAATTACTGTTTAAGTGGTTATTCCAGCATTTATCCATTGTCTAAAGGACAATGTGAACTTACTGTACTTTACATATGGGACAGGAAGCATTACTTGGCTAATACTGCAGAAGACTTAGGGTCACAGCCTGGTATCTTGTGGACTGTGTGGAGAGTATGTAAACATCCATATTATCTTTGTAGCTTCTTAAACCTGCAGCTCCTCAACACCTCTGGAGACTCGTCACCTCCAGGATTATGAAATCAAATTCAGAGACCGGCCAACCTCTTTTCTCTGTCAGTCAATGAAAATCTCTTTCTCTCTTTTTTCCTCTATTTCTTTCCTCTCAAAAGTACATTCACATGGCCATCATTACTTTCACTCTAGAGCATTATCTCTGGAGAAAGTTTAAGCTTTAGTAGATGACATGAATCTTTGAGTGGAAGAGGAAGCATATCCTTTCTACATTGAAAAAATATTCCCAGAGCAATGAGTTTCAAAGGGTTTGCAATCTGCTTAAATAGAGGGTCATGGGAAATGTAAAGAAAACAAACAAATGAAATATCTCAAAAATTATTCTATCATATCAGCAAGTCATTATTTGAACTCAATTCAACAAAAATTTATTTTCTTCCATATACCAGCCAGCCAAACAGACCATGAGTAGAGGTACAATGAGCTGGAGTGACCAGTTTGTGTTTAAAAATGAAGAGACTGTCCTAGCTGGTCAGGTGGTATGGGCTGAGGATGAGTTTGTAAAAGAAAAGGTAAACAGGAAGTACCCAGAATTTGGTTAGGATTTTGAAAGCAATAAATCCCAAGAGATATTTTTAATCAGAGAATTGCTAAGATTGTGTTTACATTTTAAAAGTATGATGGGTTTACAGTGTGGAAGGTGCACTGAGCAGAAGAAGGAAGTCATGAATCTGGTTAGCAGGCTTTATTCTTGTGCAGTAGTAGAGGCAGTCTCCCTACCATGTTCATTTCATTTACAGGACCTGGGTTGTCCCAAGAGCAAATGGGGACTATTCCCCTACTCCCAGTTTTCACCATTTGAAGCCTCATTTTCTTCCTATCTGCATCTCATGATACACGCATAACTGCATTCACATGGCCAAGTTCCAACCATCTGTTTCCAACCCTTTTTTCCCCGCCCTGGGACCTGCATATGGGCGGTACTGCCTGCTGCCTTAAGCATGCTATGCAGGACCAGAGATATATTCCAGGCCCCTTAGGTTAGTAATTCCAGGGTCGTGGACGTACAGAGCATGGTCTAAAATTATGAGCATGGCCTTCATAAGAGCATGGATTTCAGGTGGCCCTATGTATTCTTTTCTCTAGCTCTTCTTAGACCTTCTTAGCGAGGCCTTCTAAACCACAAAGACCCATGGCAGATGTCCCAGTTGTCTGGACATAAGGGAAATACTACAGAAAGAACCAAATATTTTGCTTAGGATATAGCTCCCTTTCACCAATGTATAGAGAAGCCACAAAGAAAAATTACACCATGCCTGAGTATGCAGTAGGCACAAAAAAATGATGACTCTGAGCAAGATCCAGATAGCCTCATACTGTTGTCTTATTATAAAAAGATAGCACCAGAGAGATGAAAACAAAGACTCCATGTTGTTTAGATTAGTTTCAAAAGAAAGGGTTCCAGTTACTTTTTCTTCAATTTTAATTGAGATAGTGTTCTCAGAGCAAATTTCCCCTTTATTTTTCTTGTGGCCTAAAATCAAATCAAAAATTCTTTCCAAATGCAAACAGACCTCAGTGAAACTATGTACCACCTCTCAGCACAAAACATTCCCTACTTCCATCCACAGGCCTTGTTTCTCTTTATGGAACTATTATCTGAAGTATGCAAAGCATGTGTATGATGCGTGTGTGTGTGTGTGTGTGTGTGTGTGTGTGTGTGTGGTGTGATACAAAGAAGGATGGAGAGCAAGTGAGAAGGAACCAAAGAAAACTTATTTTGACGAAGGGAGTTTCTTCTGTTCTCCTCTCCTCATTGGACCAACAGGATCACAGGCCTGCAGATCAAGAAAGTTGAGTTCTGGTGTTGAAACCTACTAACTGACCAGTAACCTGAATTAGTTACCAGCCTTTCTCTAGTTCAGCTTCCTCTTTTGCAAGATGGGGGTAGCATATTAAATCAAATGCAATGTAAAATGGCCTTTGAGTACCAAAGAAAGCCAGAGCTCTGAGCAGTGCCTTTAGGTCTTCCTACTAACGTCCTCTGTAGTTTTCCATAACCCAAGCACCTGAGTTGGGGTGCTAGAGTAGGAAAGGCAGAGAAGGGGAAGGTACAATCCTGGATAATGGGATATCATTTATTTTCAGAACAGATGCTCCCTCTGCTGCCAAAACAGCCTTCTGCTTCTAGCCTCACAAAATCATGTTGAGAAGATAAATTTTTAGTGTATATTTGCAGTACATGATGATTACAGTCCTTGTGGGGAGTTGGTACATGTACACAGCACATCTTAATTTTCTTTTCATCCCCTCCCTCTCCTCTTCATCTTTTGTTCCCCTTTCCTTTTGCAAAATATCTGTCTCCATATTTCTTATTATCTGTCTTTTATTTAGCTCTTTATTTGTATTTTGTGGTTCTCACAGAAATAAAAAAAGCCATTCTTTTATTTTTTTATTTATCAGTTAAGTGACTGATTTCACTTAACATTATGGTCTCAAGGTGTATCCAGTTTTGTACAAATGGCTCAAGTTTATCCTTCTTCATGGCAGAGCATTACCCCATTGTGTATAAATACCACACTTTCTTTATCCATTCATTTATTGATGGACATATAAGTCACTTCCAAGATTTAATGATTGTGAATTATGCTGCTATAAACATGGATATGAATGTAACATTGTGATATTACAAAAGTAGATAGCCAGTTTTCAGCACCATTTGTTACAGAGGCTTCCTTTCCTTCAGCAGATGTTTTTGGCCCCTTTGTCAAAGATCAGACAGCTAAATGAGCCTAGGGTTGTTTCTGCATTCTCTATTATGTTCCATTGATTCACATGTCTGTCTTGTGCCAGTACCATTCTGTTTTTATCATGTGGCTTTGTAATATAACTTGAAGTCTAGGATTGTAATGCCTCCTGCTTTGATCTTGTTGCCCAGGATTGATTTTGCTATTCTAGGTCTCTTTTGGTTCCATATGAATTTTCATTTTCTCTAGGGTCATTTTCTTTTAGGGTCATTTCTCTCTATGAGGTATGCTATTGGTATTTTGATTTCAATTGTTAAATCTGTATATAAATTTTGGAAGTATGGACATTTTGACAGTATTGGTTCTGTCTATCCAGGAACATTTTCTGATGTCTTCTTTGGTCTCCTTTTTCAGAGTACTGTAATTTTTGTTGTAGAAGCCTTTCATTTCCTTGTTTACATTAATTGTTATTTAATTTTTCTTGATGCTATCATTAATAGTATTATTTTCCAAAGTAATTTCTCAATGAGTTCATTGATGGTGTACAGGAATGCTATTTTATTTTTGTGTGTTGATTTTGTATCCTGCTACTATATTTAATTTGGTTTTTAATTCTAGGAGTCTTTTGGTGGAAGTTTTGGGTTGTCTATATAGAGGATCATGTCATCTGCAAGTAATGATAATTTGACTTCTTCCTTTCATATATTTATATATCCTTTCATATATATCCTCTCATATATATATATCATTATATATTATAAACATTCTTCAGATATATATATGATCAAGAACTAGAGCATCTCCACACATATACATAAGTAATGACTTACTTATGTGTCCCTAAAATAGTCACTCTTCCAACATGCATTATTATTACTTGCTCCACAAATTTGGTGGAAACAAGAAATTAGTAGAATTGAAAATTAACATAGCTGTTGAAATGTGCTAGGTATTCCATAGATTACTACTTGGATTTTCATATATATATATATATATATATGATTTTCATATATATATACGATTTTCATATATATATGATTTTCATATAGATATGTAAAATTTTCATATAGATATATAAAATTTTCATATATACAATTTTCATATATGTATTTATATACATATAATTTTCATATATATTTATATATAATTTTTATATATATTCACATATATATTATATAAATATGGCTACTTGGATTTTCATGTATATATTTTATACATGTATAATTTATTTGAAACTTCACAACAACCTTATAAGATATATATTATAAAATTTATTTTACAGATAAGAGAACCAAGGTTCACGGATGTTAAAAATCTCAGTATCAAATAATGAAGCCAGAATTTAAATTCTTATCTTCTGTTTCCACTCTATATTTTGATTATTGTAAAGAAGACACGAAGGGGCTTAGTTTTCTAGTTTTTAAATTGTGAGACCCAGACTGATTTGGAAGAGAAAAAAAGTATTGTTTTACTTATTGTTTTTTTAAAGACTGATTTTGAATAAAATTTCATTTTTGAATACTGACTTGACCCTTCTCAAATCCCTGGAGAAATCGTAGACCCTCCCTGTATGACTTGAGTACCATACTGAGAGTTTGAGGCTGACTAGAAGGTAGTTTGTGTAGTACAAGGGATATAATGTTAGCAAATTCAACTTTGGGTGTTTATCACAGAAGCAAGTAGTGTACAGCATAACCAGGAGGTAAAATATACCTAGGCAAAAAGCTGATTTGTTGAGGGGAAGATAATGAATTCAAAGCCCTTATAAGAATTTACTCTGGAACATGGTAGCAGGAAGGGAGTGAGCTGCCTTGTACCCACAGATTTATACATCCTGTTAAGGAAGAGTGATTTCTTATTTGGTATACCTGGTACTGTGCAGAAACAAGATCCTTTAAAAGTTTTAACAAATCCTTGAGAGAATTTCTGCTGAAGGCTAGGAGAGCTGTATGAAATGGTTATAGAAAATGTGTGCAGGATTTAAGTTGGCCTGGAGACTCTGAGACCCTGAATCACATCAGAGCTGTGTTTGCCCTCAGTCAACTCTGCCTATGGGTTCCGTGCCCTAGCGATGACCACCGGCCAACTCCAGCTTCACTCTGTGTTTTTTCCTACCCAGCATGGGGCAACAAAGGGGCCAATTGTCCAACAAACCTGGTTGTGGATGAAGCCAGTGCCTGGGGAGAGAAGGTAAGCCCAGAGGGTCAGGAACTCCAGGGGGAAACAATGGACCAGGTCAACAGTCCTGCCTGTCCCACTGCCCACAGCACAAAGATCAGTAACCTTACTGCTTTTCCCACCTACAAAAGTGAGCAAAGATGCACCCTGGCCTGAACAATTGCCACAGCCTGGGGAGTGCAGGCAGAGGGGCGTTTGGAGTGAAGTAGGGGTGCTTCACAAATCCATAGGTCATAAAGCAAGGTGGAGAAAAATGTGACTTTCTAGGTTTCAAGACTGCAAAAATGGAAAGAAACCATTCATTCTAAAATACAGAAGAAATTTGTTTTGGGACTCGTTTTTCTTCCTTCATTAGTTTTGGGGTTTGGAGACTTTTTCTTCTTTTTCTTTTAATTTCTTTTCTTAATTTTTCTTTTGTTTCTTTTTCTTTTTCTTATTTTTTCTGTTGCTTTTATCTAATTTTAGTATTTTCCTTTTACTCCTTAATAGGACTCTATCTCATTTTCTCTCCTTCTAATCTTCTATTGCTTAATTTTTCAAATTTTACTTTATTCATTTTTTATTCCTCACTCTATATAGGTAACTCCATGTTATTACAGTTGAGTTCTTTTCTATTGTTAGTGGAGATACAGTGATTGCATTTAATAGGTACTTACTGTATGTCAATGTTTAGTTTGTCTTAGCATTTATACTATACTTATAGATCTCTTTTCTATAGTTAAAGGAGGTATATTATTGGTTCTTATGTCAACATCCAGTTGGTCTTTCACTCTGTTATTGTTGGTCTTGCCAGGGTGGTGTAGTTGTTACTATTAATTGCTTTTCTTTGATTACCAATATCTGAAAGGCCTTTGTGTCCTTAACAATACTGCAGTCCATTCCAGAAGAACTGAATGCTGGGTCAATTATACTGCATCCTTCCCTCCTATAGTAACAGAAGTGCTGCAGTCTTGGAACACTGGCAAAGGACTATAGTTAGCCATGCCCACAGTCCACCACTAAAAAGCAGATACTAACTAAAGAGATCTTCATACTAGCAACAAAGGCTTTCCACTATATTCAACTTCCAAACCTCAGCACAAAAATAAATAAATAAAGAAAGAAAGAAAGAAAGAAAGAAGAAGAAAAGGCAACAAAATGTGCCTCCCTCTAAAACCAGGAAAAAGACAAGGATGTCCACTATCACCACTCCTGTTCAATATAGAACTCAAAACATTAGCCACAGCAATCAAGCAAGAGAAAAAATATATGTATATATTTATTATTATACTCTAGTAAAAGAACTCACAAAGGTTCCTCTTGCTCATTCTGAGATGAAGACACATTTCATGTGCTTGTGTTGGCTTTTCTCTGGTAGAGAAAGTTTCCTTCACACTTTCTACACCAAATTATTAGGGTATACACCTCTGGTGGTGGCTGACAAAGCTTAGAACAAGATATTTTGTGTTTTGAATTCAATAAGTCTTCTAGAGGCAATCCAGATAGCCCACTTAGGTGGTAGATAGTAGACCTCTTCCCTGGCAAGTGAATATGGAGGCTCTTTTCAGATCAGAGATTGTTATGGCTTGAATGTCCCACCAAAGCCTCATGTGGTCATAGATGGGGGCTTTTGGAGGTGGCTGGATCTAGGGTGTATAATGATGATGCTGGGATCAAGGATGTAGTGCTGGGATTGATTCATAGTGTGATACTAGGATTAAGTCTGCCCTGTCTGGGTGTGAGTGCTACCCACCTGGATAGTATATAAGAGACAGAAACAGGGTCACTGCTTGTTGCTTGTTCCTTGCTGCTGTTGCTTCTTTGCTACTTCACTGCCTTCTGCTGGGTGTTTTTTTGGTCAGATATTGTTGTCTTTCACCAATGGATTCTGACCTATGCTCTCAGAGTTTGCTGGTCTTGTAGACCACGTGAGCAGCCAGGTCTCACTCCTCTCCCTTGTGTGTCTTAGGGCCCACACATTCCAAGGAGATTCTTTTGCTCTGCATACCTATACCATATTATATTTCTAATATACCATTTTTTACTAGATCGCAAATTGTATTGTCTATTGGGCATATTTGTGGTGCTGTCATTAAATATATTGAGTTACCTAGGAAAGAAATATCTGAAACAGAAATAAGTGGGGTTATTTTGTGAATAAATTATTAGGCTATAAATAATGTTGGCTAGCAACCGAAGAAAGAGTGTCTCCCACAAATAAAGTATCAATTGCAAGTGTAGCCAGGCAGGGATGGTTTTTGCTGCTTTAGGGCATAATGAATGATTTTGTTTTGCAATTGTTTCTAAAATATAAGCATTTTCAAATCAGTGTTGCAGTGTTTGGTCTCAGGAGAATAGAGGATTTCTAAAGATAGTTTCACTTTCCAAGTACAGATTGTTTGAAGAAGAACATAATGTACTACTTGCTGGGTTGGACCAGTTGTGCCTTTGGAGAAGAGCAGAGACTTGATGTTGATTTCCTAAAGTTAGAGATGCTGCCCTAATTTATTACTCGAGCTTGGTAAAATCACAGAAACTTTTTGTTCCTTTCTGTTTTTGTTTCTGTATTTCTTTGCACACACATCTGTTCACTTTGAACTTTGGGTAGACCAGGTCTTTTTCAGATCTCTACAAAATGCATTGCATTGGTGGAGACAGAAATCATTCTTTTAGGATGTTTTCACTTATCACTTAGGCCTCTGAGTCATAAAGTTTAGATGCTCTTTTTTCTTCACCTTTCAAAATGCTTGAGGCAAGTGGTAAGGAGCTGCAGTATCATTGCCCCGGTTCTAAGCTTGCTAGTTCCTCTTGGCAGAGGGAGAGTGTTTGCTCCTTTTCACTCTAGGAGCTGAGATGATTTGAGTAGCTCTATAGGGAGGGGACATGTCCAGGTGTGTATCCTGCAGCCGGGGGCAGGGCAGGAACATGGAGACATACAATCATATGTCAAGGACTTGAGAGGGATGTTTTGCCTTCTCTACTTGGATCCCCCAAAGAGGTCATAGGACAGTGATCCTTGACAAAAATAAGATATTAAAATTTCAATAGTTTCATGTTTAAAGTAGAAAAATACAAAATAACTTTATCTTTTTCTTTTTGTAATCTCCTACATGTAATGTCTTCTTCCTATGCCTCATGCTGGGGTGGAGGAATGGGGATAGAGGAGGGAGGTCGTTGGTATTTACTACTCTTCTGAGCACTATAGCAGACATTTAACAACAAGGTTTTATTTAATTTTTGCAATATCTTTTTAAAGTAGCCCCAATTATAATCCCTGTTGCATAGTGAGTAAACTGAGGCTTTAAGAATTGGTGTAATTTGCTCACTATCACAACTAGTAAGAAGCAGTAGCAGATTAAAACCATATCTGTGTCAATCCTGGATCTTGCTGTTTAATCCAGCATGTTTCTAAGTTTTCCTCCATTTTTTTTTTTTGGTAACCTGTTTCTCCAGTGACTTTTGCTCCCCTTACTCTGAGCACATCTTGGCTTCTTAAGAGATCAATATTCCTGCCTCTTCCATTGCCATAGGATTCCTGGCTTAGCTGCAGTTTCCCTGGCTTAGCTGATTGGCTAGCCAATCTACTAAACTCATTTTCATCAAAGCTCTTAATGATAGCTATGCATGTGATATTTTACTCTTCCAACATAAAGATGGCATTATATAATAATTCTCAGGTTCCATCAGACTCTAGATGTTGGGCTGATCCTGACAAACTATAATAACTGTATAGCTTAGGAAGCTCACAAAAAAGAGCAGGTATTTTCAGTGATGACTGCAGAGAGGTCTCCTGATCAAGAATAATGTGTCTTTCTGCACAGGGGACCATGAAATGATGTAAGGTGAGCTCTCTGATGTGAGCACACATACAAAAATCCTTTCTAAGCATGTACAGGGATATTTCCCCTAGTAAAGCTTCCTAATTAATTTCACTTGACACAGATAACATGTCATCCAACTGTATTTGGGTAGAACATTCCTTATGCTGGTCTATATGAGGCACAGGTTTTGTTTTATTATTTTACATTTTACTTTATTGGTACATTTTAGGTATACAATATAATGACATTCACCATTGGAAATTTGCACCTTTACATAATCTCTCTTGGTTCTTAATTTTTCCCCATTCCCCTGCCCTCCCTTCAACCCCTCCATCCCTCCCTATTTACAAAGACTTTGTTTCAATTTTTTTTAATTTTCTCATATTAATTCCATTCCCTTCTTTCCTTTCCCCACCCCTCCCACTTCCCATTCCCCACCCCTCCCACTTTCCCTTCCCCTTTGCCACTTTGCTTACTATTTCACATTATCTATTATACCTTTTAGTCCTTATTTACACTTTCAGTTTTTCACACTAGAGAAACTATTCAGTATTTACACATGTGTGTCCTATTTATTTCATTTAAGAGTATCACCTCTATGTGCACCCATTTAAGTATAAATGTCTCTAATTTCTCATTTTTGATGGCTGAGTAGTATTCCATTTTTTTAAGAAAACATATTTTCTATATCCAGTCTCCAGTTGATGGGCATTTGGGCTGTTTCCAAGATGTAGATACAAACTGTGCTGCTATGAACATGGGTGCATATATATCTCTGTGGTATGATTCTTTTAATTCTTTGGAGAAGGTGCCCAGCAGGGGAATAGTTGGGTCAAATGGGATTTCCAGTCCTAGTTCTTTGAGATATTGCCATACTGATTTCCACAGTGATTGCACAAGTCTACACTCCCACCAGCAGTGGAGCAGGGTTCTTCTTTCTCCATAGCCCCACCAGCATTTGTTGTTGGTTGATTTCATGATAGCAGCCATTCTTTGTTTGGTGAGGTGAAATCTCAGCATTGTTTGCATTTGCATCTCTCAAATGACCAGTGATGTTGAACATTTTTTCATATGTTTATTTGGTATTTCTACTTTGTCTGAGAAATGTCTGTTCATTTCAGATGCCCATTTTCATATTGGGTCTTTAAATTTGGGAGGTCTGATTTTTTAAAATTCTTTATAGATTCTAGATAGTAGACCTTGGTCTGAGAGACAGCTGGTGAAAATATTTTCCAACATTATGGGTTGTCTCTTCACACTGTTGGTGGTTTCTTTTGCTGTGCAGAAGCTTTTTAGTAAGAAGAGATCCCACTTGTTGATTGTTTGTGCTAGTTCACGGGGAACTGAGGTTTTGTTCATGAAATCATTTCCTACAGCATCTTCAAGCATTCTTTCTAAACTCTCTTCTAGCCAGTTTAGTGTTTCTGTTTTAATATTTAGATCTTTAATCCATTTCGATTTTACTTTCATGCATGGTGAGAAATATAGGTCTAGTTTTAGTCTTTGGCAAGTTGAAACCCAATTTTACCAGCATCACTTATTAAAGAGGCTATCTTTCCTCCAGTGAGGGTGTTTGACTCCTTTGTCAAAGATGAGGTGGCTGAATGTGTCTGGCATTGTTTCTGCATCTTATAATCTGTTCCACTGGTCCTCAGATCTGTTTGTCAGTACCGTGCTGTTTGTATCACAGTAGCTTTGTAGTATAGTTTCAAGTTGGAGGTTGTGATACTCCCTGCCATATCTCTGTTACCTAGAATTGCTTTTGCTATTCTGCATCTCTTCTTGTTACAAACGAATTTTTGGATGGTTTTCTCAAGGGTCATGAAGTATGCTGCTGGGATTTCAGTTGGTATTGCAGTGAATCTATATAGCAGTTTTGGAAGTATGGCCATTTTCACTACGTTGATCCTTCCTACCAAGGACCAAGGGATGTCTTTCCATTTTCTGATATCATCTTCAATCTCTCTTTATAGAGTGATGTAGTTTTCAGAGAAGAGGTCTTTGTTTGCTTCTGTTAAGTTGATTCCTAGGCATTTCAGTTTTTTGGATGCTATTGTGAAAGTTGTTTGACCTATTTCTGTCTTAGTGTGTCTGTTGTTAGTGTAGAGGAAAGCTATTGATTTTTGTGTGTTTACTTTGTATCTAGCTACCTTACTGAATTTGGTTATTAGGTCTAGAAGACTTGTGCTGGAGTTTTTGGGGTCTTCTATATAGAGTATCATGTCATCTGCAAACAATGATAATTTGAGTTCTTCATTTTCTGTCTTTATTCCTTTTATTTCTTTCTCTTGTCTAATTGCCATGGCTAATGTTTCCAAAACTATATTGAAAAGGAGTGGTGATAGTGCACATGCTTGTCTTGTTCCTGATTTTAGTGTGAAGGATTTCAGTTTTTGACCATTTAGTATGATATTGGCTGATGGTTTTTCATAGATGCCTTTTATCAGATTGAGGTAGAGACTGTCTATTCCAATTTTTTGTAGGGTTTTTATCGTAAATGCATGTTGGATTTTGTCAAATACTTTTTCTGCATCTATTGAGATGATCATATGGTTTTTGTCCTTGGCTCTATTGATATAGTGTATTACATTAATTGATTTGCATATATTGAACCATCCCTGCATCCCTGGGATGAATCCCACTTGATCAGGGTGTATGGTCTTCTTGATGACCTTCTTCATTCCATTTGCCAGCATCTTATTAAGGATTTTTGCATCTATGTTCATTAGTGAGATTGGCCTATAGTTTTCCTTTTTGGTTGGGTCTTTCTGTGCTTTGGAGATCAAGGTGATGCTTGCTTCCAGGAATGAATTTGGGAGTATTGCTTCCCTTCCAATTTCCTTGAAGAGTTTAAACAGTAGTGGCAGTAGTTCCTCTCTAAATGTCTTGTAGAATTCAGCAGTGAAGCCATCAGTGCCCGGGCTTTTCTTAGTTGATATGTTTTTAATTACGTTTTCAATTTCATTGATTGATATTGGGTTGTTCTGAATTTTTAGGTCTTCTTCGTTCAACTTTGGTAATTCATATGTATCTAGGAATCTGTCCATTTCTTCTGTGTTGTCCATCTTATTGTTGTATAGGTTCTGGAAGTAGGTATTGATGATCCTCTGGATTTCTGCTGGGTCTGTTGTAATTTCACCCTTTTCATTCCTAATTGCTTGGATTTGGGCCTTGTCTTTCCTTTTTCTGACAAGGTTGGCTAAGGGTTTGCCAATTTTGTTGATTCTTTCAAAGAAACAACTTCTGGCTTCATTGATTTTTTGTATCATTGTCTTAGTCTCCATTGCATTGATTTCTCCTCTGATCTTTATAATTTCCTCCTTTGTATGAGCTCTGGGCTTGTCCTATTCTTCTTTTTCTAGAAGCTTGAGGTGCAGCATCAGGTTGTTTAATTGGGCTCGTTCTGTTTTCCTAATAGGCACATTCAGTGCTATGAATTTCCCTTGTAAGACTGCTTTCATTGTGTCCCATAGATTCTGATATGTTGTATTGTCATTGTCATTTAATTGAGTGAACTGTCTGATTTCTTCTTTAATTTCCTCTGTGACCCATTGGTTATTCAGAAGTGTGTTGTTCAATTTCCATGTGTGTATGAAATTTTTTGAGTTTCTTTTGCTATGGATCTCCAATTTCATCACACTATGGTCTGATAATATACAGGGGATAACTTCAATTCCTTTGCACTTACTTAAATGTGTTCTATGAGTGAGTATGTGGTCTATTTTGGAGAATGACCTTGTGCAGTTGAAAAGAATGTGTATTATGATTTTGTGGGGTGGAACACTCTGTAAACATCTGTTAAGTTCATTTGTTCAAGAGTTTGAGTTCTAGTATTTCATTACTTGTTTTTTGTCTAGTTGATCTATGTATTTGTGATAGTGGGGTGTTGATGTCCCCACTACTATTGTATTAGTGTTTATATGCTTTTTTATGTCCTTTAGGATTTGTTTTATATAGTTGGGTGCACTGGTGTTTGGTGCATAGATATTTATGATTGTCATCTCTTCCTCTTGGATTGTTCCATTTATAAGTATGTAGTGTTCTTCTTTGTCTCTCTTAATCAGTGTTGGTTTGCAATCCACTTAATCTGCAAAGAGGATAGCTACTCCTGTTTCTTTTTGGTTCCTGTCTCATGGAGTGTTGTTTTCCACCCTTTAACTTTCAGTCTATGAGTTTCATTTTGAATTAAGTATGTTTGTATGTAGCATATTGTTGGATCTTGCTTCTTGACCCATTCTGCCAGTCTATTTCTTTTGCTTGGTGAATTGAGACCATTAACATTGATAGTTATAACTGATATGTATTGATTTATCATTGTCATGACTTTTTCTTTTTGTTGGATTCTCCCCCTTCATTGGATTTATTCTCCTGGGCTTTGTGGGGTTGTGATCTTTGTTGTCTTTTCCTAGGATTTTGTCTAAAATTTTTTGGAGTTCTAGTTTGGTGTTTATGAAGTCCCTAAGGTGCTCTTTGTCATGAAATTATCTTATTTTTCCATCAAATTTGAAAGATAGTTTTGCAGGGTACATCAATCTGGGTTTAAGGCTGTTTTCCTTCAGGGCTTGGAATATGTCACTCCAAGCTCTTCTTGCCTTGAGGGTTTGTGTTGAGAAGTCTGCTATGATTCTGTTGGGCTTTTCTTTGTATGTGATTTGTTTCTTTTCTCTAACTGCTTGTAGAACTTTGTTCTTCTGTTGGATTTCCAGAATCTTAACAATTATATGTCTATGTTTATATGATTTTTGATCAAGACTAGTTTGAGTCCTATATGCCTCACTTATCTGTATGTCAAGCTCTTTTCCCCTGCTTGAGAAGTTTTCTGCCATCACTTCTGTGAACAGTTTTTTAATGTCATCTACACTCTCTCCTGTTTCTTCATTGACTTTGATCAATATTGTGTTATTCTTCTTTGCATTGTCTAGCAGCTGCTGGATTGATTTCTCATGGTCCCTTACCATTTTAAAGCAATTTTTCTTTTCCTGGTTGGTAATTACAATCTTATCTTCTATATCTGAAATTCTGTCCTCACATTGGCTCATTTTGCTTTGTAAACTTTCAATGGAGTTTTTAATCTCCTGGAAATCTTTTTGCATCTGTTTTATGGATTCCATTTGTTTCCTATGTTGAGATTCCATCATGTTTCTCAGGTCCTCTATTTTTTTAATCTCTGTTCTCTGTAGATTTATTAATCATGTGTTGTACTGTGGGTAGAATCTCTGCTATTATGTGAGCGATTATTTCTGATTTCATTTTTTGAGATCTTCTTTTGTTGCTAGTTCAGCGAGTCCAGGTATTTGAGTATCAGTGTTTTCTATCTCATTTCCCTTTGGGGTTGGTGTAGGTGATCTGGAAGTCTGGTTCTGAGGCTTGTTTATTTGTCTTTTCATTTTGATGGTGGGGTGGTGGTGGTGCCACTGGTGCCCCGGAGGCTCACTTCCTCTGGGCTGGAAGCCTCCTACTCTGCACTGGAAGCAGTGGCATGTCGACCCAGAAGCCTCCTATGTGATGGGAGTGGTGGTAAGTTGGCCCCGAAGCCTCCTCCTCTGTGTGGGGAGCTATTTTTATGTATGTATGTATGTATGTATGTATGTATGTATGTATGTATGTATGTATTTTTGGTACTAGAGATTGATTTTTTAATTTTAATTTGTTTTAGTTTTTGCAGTACTGTGGATTTGATCTAGGACCTTCCCACTGAGCCATATATAGCCCTTTTTCTTTTCTTTTTTTTTGGTCAATTTTGAGATAGGCTTTTGCTAAGCCACTAATTTGCTCAGGCTGGTCTCTCTGAGGCCCAGGCTTTAAAAGAACCTGTCTCCCTTATTCACAAGAAGATTATTCTACTTTGTGTGATATGGAGTAAATATGAAAAGTATTCAGTGTTCAATTTCCTTTTTCTCAACTGTATTATCTGAGTGCAATATTTTGAATTTCATACTTTCTCTACTGTTATGGTTTGTGTCTAGATGTTCCCCCAAAGCCTCATGTGGTCATAGGTGAGGCTTTCCAGAGGTGACTGGATCTAAAGTGTGTGATGCTGGGATTAAGGGTGTGTGACTTTTAAATTAGTCCATTGATTGGTTTGACATAGTTCTGGGTGTGGATAATGGGAAGGCCCACCCTGGTTGTGAGTGCTACCTGCCCTAAGGGTTTATAGCCTGGATAGAATATAAGAGACAGAAAGAGAGCTGCTGCCATCTCTTGCTGCCTGCTGCTTCACTACTTTTGTTGCTTGCTGCCTTGCTGCCTGACATGAACTTTATCTGTCATGCTCCCCTGTATTGGAGCCAGCCAATTATGAGCTGAAACCTCTACAAACTGTGAGCTACAATAAGCCTTTCCTCCTTTAACTTGTGGGTGTCAGGTATTTTGTCTCAGCAACTAGAAAAGTAACTAAGACATCTACCAAAAAAAGAAAAATGTCTCTAGCCTCTTTGTCTAAAAGATAGGTTTTGGTGAAAAGAAAGAGAATGTCTCTCCCATTTATTCTACTTTCCTTCCATACTGCATATAAGAAATTCTAAATTTAAGAGAGCATTTCCTAAACTAGGGCCAGTTACCTAGCCCTACAGCAGAGGAACAAGGTCAGAAAGAACCTCAATATGAAGAAAAGCCTCTTACCTAGCGTCCTATGATCAACTTTCATCTTCCCTTAATCCAGTAGCTCTCAAACATGGATGTAAAGAAGAATCTCCAGGAGGGTCTGTTAATATATATATATATATATTTTGGATCACATCCTATTGTGCTATTTCTCTCCTGGGAAAAAAGAATATTAGTGTTTATGTTCATATCTGTCACCACATGGGAATCAGGCCAGAGCTGGGGGACCTCACTGTAGATGAAGAGAACATAAGAAAACACAAAGCAGGCATGGGACCCATTGATTTTGCTTTGACTTTCAGCAAGTATTGGTTTATCTGCTTGAGTCATTACTTTATAGTACTTTTAAATGAAGATTTCTTTTTTTTTTAGTGATGTTGGGTCCCCCTCCCCTCCCAAGAAAAATGCAGTGAAATAAAAAAAAGTGATGTTGCCACCCATGGAGCTTTAGAGATCAACAGGCCTTCTGTTTGTACTCCTTTCCTTTAACAGGCACTCTTTGGTTCAACAATGGTTTGAAGCCTAGGCAGATAAAGTGACCCTAAAACAGTTGAGTTAATATATGACTATTATACCAGAGAAGTTGCTGGAAAGCAGTCCTATTTTCCAGCACTTGGCTCAGTTTGGGAAAGATGAGCCTCATATAGGCCTCATCCAGGGAAAATGCAGATCTGAATGTGGGCCAGAGGCTGTGGACTGGAAATAGTGCAACACAAAAAGGAGTACGTGGCTTTACCCCAGCCTTAACACAAGCTTGCTTCTGGAAGGGGATCACTATTTTAGTCCTTTCGGAAACAAATTCTGGTTCTAGTTGTGAGCTGTAATTGTATCTATGAAGGCAATAGACACTCACACAAAACTCCAGGGAGCACTGCTCAAATTAAAATTGACCCAAATGGCACCCCCAGAAAGAATGTGATGATCAGGAGATGATGTGTCCAGGTTTGTGACCTGAGCATGGTTATTGGTAGTGCCCCTTTTCACTCTCTCTTTTGCTCAGATATTCATGTACTTTTTATCTATCTATCTATCTATCTATCTATTTATTTTGGTGCTGGGAATTGAATCCAGGGCTTTGTCCATGCTAAGCATGAATTGAGCCTCTGAGCTATATCCTCTCATCCCTACCATAATCATCAATAACTTCCCTTTTCTCTCAGAAGCACTCTGGACAGTAAGGTATATTGTCATATTATTGACAATGCATGCTTGGCTCTCTCCCAGGAGCTTTTCTCTGGACCTCCCTTTTGAAGTGTCTGCTGCAGCACCACCCAATAGAATGCTCTGGAGTGATAGACATGCTCTGTATCTGTGCTGTCTTACATGGTTGTTACTAGCTCCACATGACTATTAAGCACTTTGAAATATCGTTTGTGTCTGCTCTTTAAAAAAATGTCTGAAAAATGTGACTAGTGCTGCTATTTAAAAAAAGGCTTAGAAATGTGACTGTGGAACAAATGTTAGATTTTATTTAACTTTAAATTAATTTCATATTAAATGTTTGCAGCCACATAGTGCCAATGGCCATCAATGGACAAGTGTACTCCACAGTTTCCCCGTTTAAGAAGACTTCTCTCTTGTCAAACTTGGCAGCTCAGTGGATCATCTTCCCAGTAATCCACAGAAACAAGCATGCAGACCCTGCCACATTAAGAATTGTAGTTTTGCCAATCAGTGTAAACCAGAGGGCATAGCAGAAATGCCAACTTTGGGACAGGAGAAGACAGGAAGGAACAGAGATGGAACAGCCATTGCAATGCTCTGGTATTAGGAGTATGGAAAAACATTGTCTTGTTTCATGCAATCTGATAGGGACGATGCAATGTATTTTTGAAGACTTTTGCAATACATTTACTTGGAAAAAAATTTTTTTTCAGGGAAAATTACTATTGTCTCCCTTTCCGCCACCTCAAAAAAAAAAAGTTAAGAGCAAGAATGTAAAGACAGTAGAGAAGAGTATTCCACTGGTGGGTGGGAACAGAGAATAAACAGACTTACTATTTCTATTATGTTACAAATTGGTCATTGACAGACCCCGTAGATGATGGCAGGCCCGCAAGATTCTAAGGGAGCTGAAAACTTCCTATTACCTAAGGATATTGCAGCTGTCTTAGTGTGTGTGAGTACACCATGGTGTTCATACAATGACTAACTCATGACTCTTCTTCAGACTGTCTCTGTGTCTCTGTGTTGTATTTTGGCTTGTCTGGATTCAGTTGGAAGTCATTGCCAGCTGAAGTTGGAGGAAAATGCTTCACTAGTGTGATAATTCTACATGTGAGAAGGTGGGAGCAGAGAGCTCAAATGAACTCTATTTTCTCCATGGCTCTGATTCTTCTGAGCAAACCAAAATTGCTCAATTGAGGGGCAGAGAGGGGAGAAGGGACAATTTTGTTACCTGAAAGTTTTATTTTATTTTTTTAATTGACTAACATACTAAAATTGATGGATGGATGGGTATACAAAATGTGGTACAAATTATTCAGTCTTAAAAGGAAAAAAATTCCAATACCTGCAACAGTATGGATAAAACTTGAGGATCTCATAGTAAGTTAAATAATTCAGTCACAAAAGGACAAATTCTTTATGATTACATTCGTGAGGAACCTGAAGTAGTCAAATTCATAAAAAGAGAATGTAGAGTGGGTGTTATCAGACACTGGGGGAAAGGGGAAAATAAGTTCTTACTGAGTATAGAGTTTCAGTTTAAAAAGATGAAAAATTCTGGAGGTTGATTGCACAAAAATGTAAATATATTTAATACTAAACTTAAAAATAGTTAAGATGGATAAATACCTTGTGTATGTTTTTAGCACAATAAAATATTAAGAGATGTGATAGTTTTGAAATGTTTTTGCTTCTCAAATTTAGTTGGTTTATTAGAGAATTTGAGATTTTTTTCCTGTTTTTGGTTTGGTTTTAATTGCTGTGTTTTGTATGGCATGTCAGACAAGTACTATCCCACTTAGCTATATCCTCAGCCGTGGATAGTTTTTTTTTAACTTTCCAGTGAGCTGATACCATTAACTCTTTTTCTTTTGCCAAAGATTTTGCTATGAAAAAAAGAGGTTTGTAGGGGGGAGGTTGGGAGTGTGAAAGGAGTTGTCATTCTTGTTTTTCTTAGTCATAAACCCATCCAACTTTAGGGTAAGGAAAAAAAAAACATTTGTTGAGCACCTACTTTCTGTCTGGCACTGTGACTCGCTCTTTTACAAATGTTACCTCATTTAATATTTATTATAGCGTTTAACTCAGTTTATAAATAAGTACAACTGAGGGTCAAGAGAGGTTCGACTATTTGCCCAAATCACATAAGTGTTGCTGCTAGTAAGAATGAAAACAATTAGAGAATTTGACATTTATTGAGTGTCTACTTGCACCAGGAATGACTGCAAGGGCCTTTCATTTTGCTTATTTAGGCCACATTAGAGGATTGCCTGATCTTCAGATTGCATTGTCACATTTGTAGATAATGTGTGGCTTGAAACTTGGAGAGGTTCACTGACATGCATTATCAGAGGCTATCTCAGGGCTATTTCTAATTTATGTGCTTTGCTATTACAACTTGGGGAAAAGAAGTATAAGCTCCATGTAGCTGGGAAACATATTTTTAAAAAATTAAATGTAGCTCTTTCAATGGAAACATTTAGTGAACTTTGAACTTATTTTATACATTGACAATTCTCTTTGACATGCTTTCTATCAGACTCGTTTCCACTAAGAATAAAGGGGGAAATTATCACCATTCAGGATATAATTTCAACTTCCAAATGGTACATTCCATTTAACTTCACAAGTAGGCTGAATTTTTTGGGTTAAGGTGGTAGAACGGTGTGAGGAATCAGAAATTATTCTGACTTATATTAGAAGCCATTTTTTAAAATGATTATAATGGACTTGTCTGACTTGGGGGAAGCCACATGACACAGGCCTGCCTGGAGTTTTTGTTTAGTATGGAGAATTTTCTAGGATTCACATCCTGTCTGGTGATTAATGCTTTTCAGTTTTTAGTAAATTCCATCAACTTTCAGACTATGACCATGATTTCACATGAGCTAGTTTGCTCATTTTCTTTGCTTTTTTAAAATAATCTTTTCTGCTTCTCTTAGGTTCAGGATGGTAACAATGTGCTTGAATTTTATGATGCTTTCCTGGTATCAGAGCCAAACATACAATGTAGAGAGATTTCAATTTTTTTCTTTCCAGTCTCTGAAGAAAATTTCAGATTTGGAATCTGTGCATGACACGTCACTAAAGAATTAAACAGAAGAGTTGGAAACTTGAAGAAAAAAATGTCTGTTTCCTCCCTCGGGTTTAATTTTGTCTGTAGTGTTAATAAAAGGGGGGGAATTAAGAGGAGACAACTCACCCCATTTCTATCAAGTAAGAATGTCAACTGGTTTTACAACATAGGTTGTAACGTGAATTACACCAATGTTATTTATTTGCTTTCTAGCATGGAAAAACGTATCTGTCTGCTACTAAGGTGATTATATACAGTATTTTGGTGGTGATGTCGCTCTGAAATATTGTATTTTCTGTACTTTGAAACATATCATTCCCCTTCTTTCATAGAAATAGAAAAGCTTGTGCGCATGCTCACAGACACACTTACAATTTGTTTTGTTAGTTAGCCCCTCCCCTCTCCTTCAACACACCAAAAGGATATATAGACATTAAAATACTATCCATACAATTCAACAACTTTTGCTATGGGTTCTATCAATATTTATTACCAAAGGGCCCCTGGAGCTTCTTGTAAGACTGCTCGGGACTCTTGTCAAAAACCTTTGTAGCTGAAGGGAGGGCAGGGGAATGGGGAGAAAATAAGAACTAAGATACATCATGTAAAGGTACAAGATCTCAATGATGAATGTAACTGTATTGTATACCTAAAATGTACCAATAAACTAAATGGAAAAAAAAACCCTTTGTGTTCTGACTCAAATTTCAACACTATTCAATTTCCTGACCATGGAAAAGGATTTCCGCTAAATTTCTCCTCCATCAACCCAAGACTATAGTGAATACACATTTCTTCCTTACTACCTCTAACCCCAAGGACCTCCTGGTATCTGTGAGGATTCAGGGATGTTTGTAAGATAGCTTGAACATAGGATTATCTCTTGTAAGAGTGAAGTTCAGATCTTTTGGTTTTTCTGCTCTACTTAAGTATCCTTGGATCAAAGTGTGGATTTGACCTCTCAGAGACACGTTTCTATCCTGAAATATGGCTCTTGAATCAGAAACACTACTTCTGTATTTGTCAGAAGTCAAATGTTGCTGTACTTTTTTCAGTTTTAATACTACTCATTCTATCTTGCATCTATATTTCTGTTACCTTGATGTATTAGTCAGTTTTTTTATCACTACAGCAAAGACTTGAAAGAATTAACTTATAAAGGAAAAAGGTTTATTTTGGCTCACAATTTTGGAGGTTCAGTCCATGATTGGTTGGTCCTGATACTCTCAGTCCTGTGAAGAGAAAGCATATCATGGAGGGAATTTATGGTAGGACAAAACTCACCCCATGGCCAGGAAGTAAAGAAGAGGAAGAAGAAGGGATGGCAACCATAATCTTTTCAAGGTCATGGCCCCTAAGGACCTAAAGACCTAAAGAAATCCCGCATGGCATCACCTTCCAGTAGCATCTTCCACCATCACCTTCTGCCAGCACCAGGCTGGAGAGCAAGCAGTTACATGGACCTTTAGGGGACACTTGAAATCCAAGATAGAGCACTTGACATTCAGGGTAATATCTGAAATAAGACAAGAGATTCGCTCTTCTAATTCTTTATTCAGTACTGGCTCCTGGCCCTGTATCAGTGGTGGGGGAAGAGACTGATCCTTAAAGTCCTTCTTGTGAAAGAAAAGAAATGATTAAAAATAAAGATAATTCCTCCAAAACAGAGCATCTGATTGCTTTGATCTCTCTTCTGGGTTGTTTTTTTTCTTTTGAATAAGGACAAGCTATGGTGAGCTCCATAAGCATAAAAGAATAGAAGGAGAAGAAACACAGCCAGAGTGAGAAGTAACAGTTTAAGGCAGAGGCCCTAGATCATAGCTTCCATGTGGGGTAAACTAAACTTCATGGACACCTAGAGGGTCAGAGTCAACCTTTCCATAGTTTATGACAATAGTCTCTTATTTACTGGTGTCCTTAATTCCAATCTTGCCTTTGTCCTTTGAATAATATGTATGGCATTACAGCCATTCTGCTGTTAATTCCCGCAGTGAACTGTTCTTGCCTGGTTCTGCAGACTATTTTGTTTTTTTCCTTACTCACTGCTCTCTAGTCACATTAACTGGCTTCAATTTTCTTGCATTTGCCAAGTTCTGTCTTGCCAGCAGATTGTTGATCACGTTGTTTTTCTTGCTTGGAAAGCTTTGTCCATTTGACTCCCACTAATTCTTCAGGTCTTAGCTTAATGTCACTGTCTTGGAAAAGCCTTTGCTTTTATCTATTTCACAATATTTTGTTCTTTTCATGGTAGTTATCATAACTAGTAATTATATGCTCACTGGGGCATATGGCTAATATCTGTCTTCATCACTAGATAGTAAGATTTGTAAAGGGAGAAAGATGTTTGTTTTGCTTTCCACTGAACTTTCAGTGACTGGCATGTAGTTGGCACCCCATACTTTGTGAGTGTGTAGCTTGGGATCAAGATCAAGATGAACAGCTCAGGCTTAGATCACATATAGCACAGAATCAAATAAGAAGATAAAACCACGCAAGTTGTTGAACACCAAGGAGATCCAATTTTTTAGAAGCACGTTTATATATCAAAGACCTGGCAGATAGGGCAAGAGTAGGAAGTCTACATACTCTAAACACAGAGGAAGAATCCAGATAAAAATACTTGGGAAAGTTCATAGTGCCAGACAGGGTTTGAACCTTAGCAAAATAGTAGGTAGTAAACACATAGCACCAGCAGCAAGACCACAAGACAAAAGCAATGTCCTGCCTCTGCAAGCATTTGGATCTCATTGCAATGATTCAACTTACAAGGCCTCACTACAGGTTTCCTATAACAGTTGTCAGCTCTGATGTTGCCTTTGCCTCACTGAGTACTTGAACATCTACATTTGATTAGCCATCCTAGCTGCAGATGCTCACTCTGTGCATTCTCTCATCTCAGCCAGAACATGCTGTGCAAAAGCTGTATGGCAGGTTTTGGTATTCACTATAGAGTTTGTAATTATGACAGCTCCCTTCTGTTCTCAAAGGCATTTAGATCAGGTGATAGAACGTTCTCATCCATTTTATACGAGGTGTGCTGGATTAAAAGATCCCGGGGCTGAAAATCCCATAGAAGTAACAAAGAGGGAAAAAAATCATTCAAGGTTGCTTTCACAAAATGGCTTTTGCTTTGTAAGGGCTACTCATCCTTATCAGGGAAAAGAGAGGCACAAAGGGATGGGCTGGCCTCTTACTGAGATTATGCAACAAAGGGTATGTGAATAGGACATTGTAGACCGTTTTCAAATAATTTTCCTCTTTAAGTAAACTTATCAACTTTGAATGAATGGATTATCATTATTATTGTTGATCAAGCTTTTCTCCTCAAGGATTTTTCTCATGTTGGAAAAGACACAAAAACTAAGACGAAGTCAGCCCAGTTTTCCCTCTCAATCCATTCTTCTTAATTTAGCATGTATTTCAAGTTTACTGAAGAGTTAGAAAGCTTTTCTTTTCCTGACATCCATGAGCCTAGGTAAAGTGTATCCCACATCCCATGGTTCTACTTTCCTTCACTGGGACACATTCTGGGGAAGCAATGTTCACTGTAAAAAAGAAAAAAAATCCACAGGTCATGAAATAGGATTGACTTTCCCAATGCAATGGTCAGATTCCCATTACTGTGGCAAAATATAGGAGATAAATCAACTAAAAGCAGAAAAGGTTTATTTTGGCTTATGTTTCAGAGGTTTAAGTCCATGGTCACTTGAGTCTTGTTTTAGGGCCTGTGGAGTGGTAGAACATCATGGTACAGAGCATGTGGTGGGTCAAAGTCACTGGGAAGCAGTAAAAGAGAAATAGGGAAGGACTGAGGTCCCAGATCCCCTCTAAGGGCATGCTTCTAGTGATCTAACTTCTCCTGGCAGGTTTTACCTCCTAAAGATTCTACAATCTCCTAGTAGTGTTACAGGCTGACAACCAAGCTTTTAGCACACAGGTCTTTTGGGGACATTTAAGATCCAAACCAATACACCCAGGAATGATTTTTTATGAGTGCTCTTCTATGACAAAACCAGAGGTAAAAAGAGCAGCTGTTAAATTTTGGCCCTTAGTGAGCTGAAAGTTATAAGGGTTGGATGGAAGTCGGGAAACAGCCAGGGTGACCCAGCTGAGTTGCATATATCCCATCCACAGTATAAGAAGCACTTGTGGAACTGTGAGTGCTGATTCTAAGTGCTTCTTACTACAGTTTGGCTTGGCATGGCCATGTATCTTGGCAGGGGAGCACCCAAAGCTTAATGCAAGTGGCATCCCACAAAAGCAGGTCTGACTGAAGTGGGTGATGGGAGGGCATATATTTGAAAAAAAGGTAAAGGTGATACAATGCTGTGAGTAATGCTGCCTGTCAGAATTATAGTTGGTAAGGCATAGGGAAGAGGATGAAAGAAACTATTTCATTACATGCTAAACCCAAAAAGAAGGAAGACACCCTGCCATCACTTCTGAAAACAATGCATGCTATTTGCTTACTGCGGGTTCACTAGTGTATCAGTCAGTTTTCCCATCACTAATACCCAACACCCACAGTTTAAAGGAGGAGAAGTTTAATTTGCTAAGTTTCACTCCAAGATCAGCTGACTCCAAGGCAGAGGGTGTGGTGGAGCAAAGCTGCTCAGTTCATGGCAGCCAGGAAGCAGAGCAGAGAAAGAGAGCCAGAGAGGAAGAGGCCTGGGACCAGCCATAGACCCTCACGGCCACACTGTGACCCACCCAGACACACCTAGAAGTGAACTTCAACAATTCCCTGGCTGAACCCCAGATCCAATCAAGTTGAAACTCTAACCACCCCATCAGGCTATTACATTGTGTGGTTATAGAATGCTTCTTAATGAAAAGCTTCCTGAGGAAATGGATACCTTCTTATTTTATAATTTAACACATGGCTTTTCAGCTACTTCTGCAAACAGCCCAGCATTAGGGATGAAGCAGTCATTGTCAGCAATTCAGCTTATCAGAAGAAAATGACATAGCGGGGGAGTAACCAAGGAAATAAGCAGAAGCCCATTTGAAGCTCTTTGTTGAAAGGCAGAAATATCTTTCTTTTCCCTCTTACAAAAAGAACTCCCTCATACACTTTTTCTCTGCCTGAAAGGGATCCCTTCCCTAAAATTTGCCAGGAATTTTCAGCATTCTTTCACCCAAACATTATTTATTTATTTAAAAAAACCCCTGCCTATAAAATGGCAACTGAACACACAGAGCAAGGAACTAGTTGGAAATGATAGTTCTTGCCAATTCTGAGCACCCAGTCTAGACTACTTGAGTTGAGGCTGAGTGTTCATAAACCACTTCTTTGTTAGACTCTAAGTGGGAGAGGAGATTTCTTAACCAAGACCTCCTCATGGAAAACACTGTTTCTGTAACAGCTTGAAGTCAAATTGGAAATAGTCAGCAAGAATTCCACTGGTCGTATTCAGTTGTCTGGAGATTATGAAGAAAGAAAAGAATCCCTCACCCTCACCACCTCCAAAATGCAGGGAAGGGGCCAGATTCTGAAGTGCATTCTCCACTTCAGTCCATTTGGAAGTGTTCATAGGAGCAGATGGTATGAATTGTAGCTGAGGTTGCCTTTGTGGTTAAAAGCCTGAGGAAGCACTGTTTGTTTTGTTTTGTTTTTTCCAATTATCAGAGCTACTGATCAAATAGCCAAAGACAGAGATTGGAGGCTGAGAGGAGCTGCAGGTCTCCACAGATCTTGCTCATGTGCTTATAAAATGATAGACCTTCATGTGTTTTATTTTGTAATGGCAATTATTTGTGATGAAATAGTCCCACTAGGACTTTCTTAGAACCATTTGAAGTAAAATCCTTAGGAGGCCATAGTTATAGGCATTATTCAATCACAAGGGAGTTCTTGAAGCCAACTGTCTTCAAGGTGGTTGTGGGAAACATCAGCTGGAAATGAAGGTAAATTCTCGACAAGAGCTGTCTAACTCCATATGAAAACTCTTTACCCGCATTCCTTGTGGAGATCCAACATCTATCCCTATCTAGGGGAATGAGTTAGTGAAGGAGTACTAAGTCACCACATTTAGAGATGTCTGGGGATTTTGTGCATGCTACTTGCGGAGCTGGTTTTATTATCCTCATCAATAGCAAATTGATAATAGATGGCCAAGACCCTCCAAGTGGCAGAGGACAAGGCTAAGCTTATGCTGGGGCACCCGGCACCCTTATTGGTGCAAGGTTGGTGCTCAAATAATATTAGGTGAATCAAAATACAAGGAGAGAAGGGGACAGGGAAAGAACCCAAGTATGTACTCCGAAACTCATTGGACTTTCTTGATTTTATGAGTTATAACTTTAAGGAGTCAAAGAAGTGGGCAGGAACTTTAAAATATTTTTAAAAACCTTATTCAGCCTCCATTAATATTTTGAATTTATCCAGAAAAAATTTTTTATATTTAATTTGTGAAATACCTAGGGTTTTAATATCTACTATCTTTCTTCATTTATTCTTTTGTGTCTAGCCAGCCACCATCACCCCAGTGGCTCTCAACTTTGGGAGATAAAGACAGTCGATTCTTAGAATGAAGAGATCAGAGTAAAAGATTTGAGAAGTCCCTTTGGGTACCACTACGTGCTCTCATCTTTCATATCCTCTCATCCGTCAGTCCTTACTTGTGATGAAACCGGAGTGTAACCTATTGTACCAATGGAGCACCATGTCCGGGGCAGTTATAGAAATCCTCTGGACTTCTCAAGGACAATCAAGAACTGTATCAAGCTGGGGACATGAGTGAAATACGAGGGATAGGGTCAGGGACATGACTGAGCATGGAGGGAGAGTTTAATCTTTTATACCATATTGATTTTATGTGACTATTACTGTCCACTATTACTTTTCAAATACTTTGTAGTACTTGGATTATAAAGTTCAAGATATGACATTTTTTAGTATGGACTTTTAATGACTTTGTGTCTGTGAAACACTCTCTATTCTTAGAGATGAGATATATCTATTCTGTAAGAGATTATCAGGTCTCCTTTTTTGAAAGGGGAGAGCTAGGGAACTCAGTGCATAAATACTAAACTGTGCATTGACACCTTTTCTGGCCCTCGCTGTTAGAAGTGGGCTGGAGAGGAATGCCTGCCCAGAATGAGGCTGGTAGGTTAGCATTTCACGAAAAGCTTGCTATAGACATTATTCTGGGAGACAAGAATATTACATTCTACCACTTCCTTTCATCATCACAGCAGGATGAAAAACGAGACACCCCAGAATTCATCTGAGGTAAAGAGAGAAAAAAATTAAGCCACTCTTTAAAAAGCAATATTGTGAAGAAATAGGACACTAATCTTGGTTTCCTCCCTTTGATTTGCTAACAGTCTAGATCAAGTTCGTAACTTTGAAGAGTCTCTGATTCTGATCATTTGAAGAGGATCTCAAGCCTGAGCAATGAGCCATATGCCATAAAAGGCTGCCGTGATCGCTCTGGTTTTATCTTTTGCTGTCTGAGTGCTCAGGCACACTGACATTTTCTAGGACCCGTAGGTGTCCCTTTCTCCCCATTGTCCTTGCTATGTCAAATGCTCATGCCTCACTTGCTTCCTGGTTAATTCTACCTCATTCTGTGGTCTCTGGAAAGCCTTTCCTAACCCCCAACTCTAGGCTCAAAGTACTGTCATCACCCAGTGCCCAGCCCACTGGCTTGGCGAGGCTTGCTACTTGTCCATGTCCCATAACTGACTATGGGAAAATTATATTTGTCTGTGCCTCAATGTCCTTCTCTGTAAAATGGGACCATTGGGTGTACTGACCACAGGGTGTGTGAAGATTAACTGAGTTAATGTATATCCAGCATTAGGAGAATCTCTGGCAAATACAAGTGCTTAACTATTGTCAGCTATTGTTTTTATACTTGAAGGCAGGGCCCATATTTGTCATTCTTATAACTTACACCCTGTCTCAGAGAAGATGCAGAATAAACTGACCAAATGGATTTATTAAATACTTAAGAGATGCTCAAGAACTCTGAGGGTTGAGCCATGGCCTCAGTCTTTAGCAGCATGGATGCCTCTGGTAAGATTCTTGTGGCTTTGCCAATGTCCAGTCTGCTCAAGCCACCTCTACCATACACAGAGACAACAAGGCCTTTGAACCCAGTATGGGCCAAGTGGGTGGATCCTTGGAAGTGACTGAGATTTTCTTCTCTCAGTACTCAGGATTCTATTGAACTTTACATGATGATCTAAATGGCCAAAGAGGCTGAAGCTTAAAAAAAACACTGCGAGTTGCCTACAGCCATCTATTTGCTCAGAAAATTTTAAGACACAGAGTCAAATGCAAGAACAACCACAGTTCCATCATGGAAGAAAGCCATAACAGAAATAAGGCATATTTGTCTTTGCTTTCCAGTTCGGCAAAATAACCAGGTGTGGTCTAGTTATTAACTTCTCTCAGCCTCAGTGTCTTCAGGCTTCGAAGTTAGTAAGACTTGACTTAGAACTAGCCTTGATATTTTCTATATGTGTGATGTTGAAGCTATTACATACCCTCTCTAAGTCTTCATTTTACTCATTAATAAAATGGCTCAGCAAGATGACTTATATAAACAAGTTCAATAGTGTAAGGGCTTGAGGATGGAAGCCCTGTCTGTAGTGCTAACATAAATTATTTCTTGAAATACAGCAACTGTATATGATGAAAAGAATTCTGATTTGTTGTGCAGAAGCTCACTGACATGTCTTCCAAACCTCAAACAACATACATTCCTTGCAGGAGACAATTTCATTCCAAAGAATGGCAACTCAGCTAGAGGTATGGACAACTAATTTGTTTTAACTCTCTAGGGCATTTAGAATCATCTGTAATATTCCACTTGTCCTAGCATTTAGCAAGAAGCATTTTATTACCTAGAGAAAAATAAGTGACCGTCTCCTTAACCAACCACATCTTTAAACATAATATTGTTCAATATGATTACAATCCATTATGGAATATTCCTCTTTCTAAGAAAAAACAATGGAGCAAGTAATTCTAATATTATTGGGACTTTACCTGGCTTGACTGAATCCCAGGAATACTTCCCTTTAGAAAGTGCCCAAGAATGGCTGGCAAATCTGGTTGCCAGTTCAGCTCAACATTCTTTAGAGTACATTTTTACATGTTTCAGGCATTGGAATCAAATACCTTTAAATTGTTCCATTTTTAACTGCGGGATTGCATTTCATCTTGAGATCACACTGAGGGAAGACAAAAAAATTCCAACTTTAGCAAAATTTTTGGTTTAGCTGCTTCACATTTCTCTACAATGAAAGTATCTCATTTATGCCTCTTGACATCCTGGGGTAGAATATTGTGTATTTAATGGAGCCCTGAGCTAGCAACAGTGTAGAGCTATTGGATAATTTATTGGCAGTTTCTCTACAGTGGACCCATCAATATGATCCTGTGCCCTAATTTCTAATTCCACTGTTTCAATTAGAAATGTCTTCAGGACACAATTTCTAAGACCGAAGAAAAAGAACAAGTAAAAACACTTTTTCTCTAGAGCCCTGAGGACAAGGAAGGACTGAATATAAAATGGCTCCAATTGCCTTTGATATCCCTACCCTCTCATAATAGTCTTGCATTTACCTTCTGGCACTCTGGACCCAGCCTGTACAAAGTTTCTAAAAAGTGTCTTCTCTCCAAGCCAAAAATGGCCTGCCTGCAGGCAAAGCAGTCCAGGATAAATCCACTGTTGGAGAACACTTTCATTCACCTAAATATTCCCTGCACAAACACAATGTGCAGGACCAGTGCTGAGCCCTGAATATTCAAAGGTAAAAAATATGGGACTTCTAGGCTTCAGGGACCTTACTGGAGGACACATATCCATGCAGCGAGAGCATGGGTTGAGCTGTGTCAGAGGAACTAATGAAACTCTCAGAGATGCATAGGATAAACAGCAATTCTGTCTGGAAAACTGGGGAAGCTACCCTTAAGGATGTAAGATTTTTAGTTAGCTATCAAAAGACATCCTGTGCTTCCAGGAGTATTCAAATGTGCCCTAAGTCTCTTTAGTTAGAATCATAGTGTTTGGGAGGTAGACACCAAAGGCGGCATCATTTTTAGTTTATAGAAGAAGAAACTACATTCAGAGAGACAAGAGTGATTAACTCAAGTTCCCATGGACAGCCAAGAGTAGGGCTAGGACAAGAAAGTAGGTGAGAATTCAAACCTGGGGCTCCTTGTTGTCTGCTCTGTTGATGGGTTTCCATACTCAGTGCCCATGAGAGGACAAGGTCCAAGTGTGTTACCAGCTCTGATGGCCAAAGAGCCCTTTTCCTGCCATGCCGTGTTCCAGGTAAAAGTTCAAGCAAGCTTGTGGATTCCACATGGCCAGTCCAGGCCAGAGTCCTATGTATCTGGGGGCTGCTGAACAAAGGAGAATGTCTGGAATGTTACCAGTGCCCTGTACTTTCCTGTGCCTGCCTTGTGGTGAGTGCATCTTCAGGGATTCCTGTGAGTAGCGCCCCCATGCTGTGTCATTCTGTGAGCTATTTTATGATCCTTGTAACAGCTCTGTGACGCAGGTTTGACAGACGGGATTTTTTTCACTAAGACAAGGATACCAGAATGCAGAGGGGTTAGTTGACTTCCCCACATGACAAATGTTATATAACTAGGGCTGGGATTCAGGCATACTTTGAGTTTCACTGTCTTTCAGGCTGAGGGATGTGATGTCACTTCAACCTTATGAAATTCATTTGATAGGAAGCAATATCTTTTACTCTATAACTGAGCCATAATTTCAAATGAAATATTTGTTGATCTTCAATCCTTGCCAAACCATAAGTTGCCTGTATTAGATCTTTCCTGGAGAACAACTGAGGTGAGGGGGAGAGAAGAAGGAAAAAAAAAAAAAAAAAAGAAGGGAAATCAAGATCCTGAGGGGATGGGAAGAGATATGTTGTTTGGTATGCATCAAAATACAAAGAAATGGCCCCTTTGTGATCTGGAGGGACCTTAGTTTTGTTTAAGAGGCCACTGTCAGCCTTTCCCTCCTTCTCAGCATGGACTTTGAACCAAGTTTCATAAGGTGGAAACTTGGATCATAACAAATATAGGGCTGATTGTCTCCTGGGTCACCAACTGAGTAGGTTATTTGATTATAAGTACAAGTTCCCCAGTGTGTCCCTGTACATTCATAATAGGTATGGTATGGCAGCATTCTTGTTATGATGCTCATCAACCATGTGGTATAGATGCAGTGGGAACATCCCTCTGGGGATTTTTCTCTTAGCAGGGGCAAAAGGAGAACTATAACAAAAAGAAAAAGAGACTTGTGTTGTCATTGTAACTCCATCTTGATTCTCAAGGTCAGGCTGTATTTGGACTGGCTGGCTTCCAGAGTGACCAGAGCAGAGTTGCCATTTCTTCAGGCTTCAGCCAAGCATAAACTAGTCAGCTTTTGGGGTGACCAGAGCTGGTGGTGGCTCGGTTTCACCATAGGATCAGCTAGTTTAGATGATCTGAATCCTGTTGGCTGATCCACTTGTCTCGGGCTGGCAGTTTTAGTTGACTGTGGTGGATCCAAAGCACAGGTCCCACAATTTTAACAGCAGTGGGGTGGACAAGATTATAGTATGCAGCCCATCCCATATGGGTCTCAGGGTGTTTGGATTCCATTTCTTTACCCCAAAAAAGTCCTCGAGCTTGAAGTAGCGTATCAGGTCTGTCAGACTTACGAGTATTCTTTCTTGTACCCAGCCATGGATATCTTGCATGGCTGTCTCCAAAGCCTGCATCTGTCTTCTTAGGGTCAATTCCCCTAGTTTGCAGAGATCACCCTTGATTTGACCTATGATTGGGGGTGGCCAGTAGAATAAGATTTCATAAGGAGAATACCCAGATTTGTTTGGTGGGGGTGCACTTGGAGGAGGACAATTGGCAGGACCTGATCCCATCTCAAGTGGGTTTCTTGACAATATTTTTTCAACAACTGAGTATCCAGTTCATGCACTCCACATTCCCTGAGCTCTCTGGCTAGTAGACTGTGTGTAGTTTCTATTTTATTTTTAACATCTGTGTGAGTCTCTGAACTATCTCGGCTATAAATGATGGTCTATTGTCTGACCTCAAGGTCAGGCGCAGTCCAAATCTTGGGATGATGTCCCTTAGCAGTACCTTTGTCACTTCTTATGTCTTTTCTATTAGAGCGGGGAAAGCCTCAATCCATCCTGAAAAGGTGCAGACAATCACCAACATATACTTACAGCCTCTCACTTGAGCCAGGTCAATGAAGTCCATAAGCAAATTCTCACAAGGGGTAGGACCCATTTCTTGAATTCCTGGGGGCCTGATGGGCCCTTGTTTTGAGTTATTTTGATCACAGATTAAGCATTGCTCACAAAAAGTTCGGGTGAGGGCAGTGAGCCACAGCACATAGAAACAATGGCCTAATAACATCTCTAGTGTCATTTTTCCCATATGAGACCCTTGATGGAATTGTTTTACAAACCTGGAGCCATCATTTCAGGGATGGCAAGTCTCCCATCAGAGAACTTCTGTCATTCTCCCTTGATATAATTTCCAGATTCTTGGGCAAACCAGGCTTTTTCATTTGAAGAGTAATTTGGGGTCTCTGAGAGAGGAGGCTCTGGGATGAGAGGCATGGCCAGGGGCCCTCTTTCAGGTTATAGGTCTTGTCAGAGCAGTCTGTTTTGCTTCCCTGTCTGCCTTTTGTTTTCCTCTGGATTCCAATGTTCCAGTCTGTTGATGTCCTCTGTAGTGTATAACCAATTTTGGAGGGCAGATATAGAATCTAGGAGCTGTAAAATTTCTTCTTTGTTATTTCTTTTCCCCCAGCAGTTAGGAGCCCTTTCTCCTTACATATAGTTCCATGAACATGTAACATAGCAAAGGTATATCTGGAATCAGTATAGATATTAGCCTTTTCGTCTTTTGCTAGTGAAAGAGCCCTTGTCAAGGCTATTGGCTCTGCCTTCTGGGTTGAGGTTCTGGTGGGCAGATGCTGAACCTCCATCACTGAGTCCAGTGTCAACAGTGCATATCCTGCCTGTTGGACTCCATCTAGTAAAAAACTATTTCCACAAGTTCAATCCCTGGTACCAAACAAACAAACAAACAAACAAAAACAAAAAAACCAAAAAACTATTTCCATCTGTGAAGTAGTCAACATCTGAGTATCCAAGGGAGTGATCTGTGAGATCTCCCTAGCTTAAGAATACTTCATCCATGGTTTCCACACAGACATGAAGGAGGGCTCCCAGTTCAACTGGGAGCAAAGTAGCTGGGTTAAGAGTGTTCACTGTCTCTAGAGTTATGTGAGGATTTTCACACAGGAGCTCCTGTTACCAAATCACCCTCAGATTTAATGACTAATGGTGCCCATTGTGGTCCATTAAAGTTATAACTCAGTATGGTACTTGGTCCCAAAGTCAGCTTTCAGCCTCCTGTGTCTGCAGAGCAGTGGCAGCATGTGATCTAAAGCACAGAGGCCATCCTAGGGGCACAGAGTCTAATTGTTTCTACAAGTATGCAGCTGGGCAATGCCAAGATCTCATGACCTGAGTTAGGAGTTCTATAGCCATTCCCTTCCATTTGTGGCCATATAAGAAAAAAAACTTGCTTATATCTGGCAGTCCTAAGACTGGGCCCTGAGTCAGGAACTCCGATTTGTTTAAATGTCCTTTCCTGGTCAGCTTCCTAGAGGAGAAGCACTCTCCCTCTTTGGTGGCTTCATATAGGGGCTTAGCCATAAGTGAGCAATTTGGGGTCCAGATATGACAAAATCCTGCTGCTCCCCGAAACTCTCTTATTTGGCATCAGGTGGTTTGGATTGGGAGGGCACAGAGAGCTTGTTTCTATTCAATGCCCAGTTGATGCTTGTGTCACTATGAAGCCTATATATCTGACCTCTTGTTGGCAAATTTGTGCCTTTTTCTTGGACACCTTATATCCAGCCTTCCAAAGTAGATGAAGGAGGTCTTTAGTTCCTTGATAGCAGTCCTCGTGAGTTGGAGCTGCCAAAAAGAGCTACTACATACTGTTACAAGGTGCAATTGTCCTCTGGTGTGATGAAGGCTTTGAGGTCGGTAGCAAGCACCTATCCAAAGATTGTAGGACAGTTCTTAAAGCCTTGAGGAAAAATAGTATAGATGAGCTGTTCCTTTATGCCCATGACAGGATCCTCCCATTGAAATGCAAAGATGGGGTGATTGACTGGTGCAAGGTGAGGACAGAAAAAGGCATTTGTCAAGTCCAAGCAAGTAAACCAAGCAGCACATGCTGGATTGAGTCCCATCAATGTGTATGGATTTGGTACTGTTGGGTGAATTATTTCAGTGGCCTGATTCAGGTCACATAAGTCCTGTACTGGTTTAAATTCATTAGTTCCAAGTTGGCATACTGATAAAAGCAGGGTATTCCAAGATGACCGGCATCTAGCCAAGATTCCATATTCTAGGAGCCATTTTAAATGTCCTTGAATGCCTTGTATGGCTTCCTGGTGGAGGGGGTATGGGTGGACTCAAACCAGAATTGCCCTCAGTTTTGGCCCCACTCTCACTGGTGTTTGATTTACAGCCAGCCCAAGTGGGTTATCTTTGGCCCATACCCCAGGAACCCTATATGTCAGCTCATATAGCTCATCTAATCTCTGCTTTGGTGACCTTTCTGAATACAGACTCCACTCTTCAGCTTGTGGAACAGTAAACCACGGTGCCTGGATGAGTCAGACTTAAAATCATATTTCCTTGTGGTCCAAAGACAATTTGGGCCTTAGATTTTGGAGCAAGTCTCTTCCTAGCAGGGAAACTAGGAAATCTGGAAGATATGTTGGACCTCTTGTCCCCCTATGGCACACCTTTTTAGGGCAGCAAAATGGCCTCTTCTCTGGGGCTCCGGTGGCTCGACAATAGGTTGTGTTACTACTGGGTGTTCAGCCCTGCCATCTACCATAAAGTCCATCAATTGGCTCCCTACTTTCATTGTGACCATGGGCTCCTGGGGGCCTAAGACAATGGAGCCTGGTCTTGCCTTATCTTCGTAACCTTCAGTTCCTGATAGTCTGATGAGGTTGGTGGCTGGCCCTTTCTGGGGGTAGTAACCTTTAGCAGGCTGCTTCCTGTTTTCTTAATTTTCATTATCTCCATCATCATTTTATGGGCATTCATTTTTCCAGTGTCCCTTCTTTTTGTATCATGTTCATTGATCCTAATCTACCCTTGTCCAATTCTCATGTCCTTGCCTGGTTTGACTCCTTCCCTGTCCACATCTGTGGCTGAACTCTTTCATGACCTCAGTTTTGTTTTTTTTTCCCATGAGTGATCTGCCCTTTTTTTTAATCCTTCCATTGGTTTCCTGCTTGGCCTCCTGGTCATGGTTAATGTATACCATGGCAGCCGCCTCTAAAAGTTATCACATTCATGCTGGCAAAACCTTCTAGCTTCTGTAGTTTTCATCAGATGTCTACTTGAGCCTGTCCCACAAAGGCTATGTTTGCCATGCACTGATTCTCAGTGGCCTCAGGATTAAATGGAGTGTAAAGCTGGAGTGCCTCACAGAGCCTCTCATAAAACTGCCTGGTACTTTCATCAGTTCCCTAGAGTATATCTGAGATCTTTCCCATATTGATTGCTCTCTTCCTGCCTTCCTTGTAAGAGAGCCTCTCAGAGGGCCGGTGATTGGTGATTTAGCTCAGTGGTGCAGCTGCCTGCCTCACAAGTACAAGGTCCTGAGTTTTATCCCCAGTACCAGAGAGAGAGAGAGAGAGAGAGAGAGAGAGAGAGAGAGAGAGAGAGAGAGACAGTCTCTTAGTACATCTGTAAGTGTTGTTACTGAGCTGCATCATTTGGATCCCAATGAATTGGTCCTGAGCATATGTTTTAACATTCATTACACCTGCTGGGGTATTGTTTTCTAACCAGCAGAGGACTGCTAGGGTCACTCTCTGGCAGTCTTCAGTGGTAACCAGCATCAAGAGAAGTTGTTTGCAATCTGGCCGGATTGGATTATATGCCTGGAAGATGGATTGCATCAAATCCTTCTATACAGGGCCTCTCAATATAGGAGGGATTATAGTGTTTCCAGTTAAGGAGGTCAGTGGTTGAGAAGGGCTGGTAGATAAAGCTCTATTGTCCTCCTTGGATTTGGCCATCCATATCATAATAAATGGGCCCCCTAGTTTCCTGAAGGGGCATCTGCAAAACCCTTGTGTGGCCCAATCAGAGGTGGCTCATTTGATGATTTGGGCCCTCCTCATTTCCCTCCTGGGGCAATAGTTCTGATTTTTCCCTCTGGGGTGATTCTTACCTGGGATTCATTGTCATCTGATCCTTCCCTTCAGGTTGGCCTTGACTAGGGAGGATAGACTGGGGTCTAAGGGGGGATCTCTGCCTCCTCTGGTTGCTCTTGTAGAACCAGTTTTTCTTGCTCTTTTGGCTGCCTTTCCTTTGTTCCTGAGGCTTCCTGCAGATTTCATTCCTCTTTCCCCTTTGTTTTAGACTCAGCTGGGGCCATGAGTGTTTTGGAATAGACCACCAGACAGGGCTGTAGCCACATGGAAGAGGTCTGGACTATATTCAGCCATGAGTCAATGTAAGGAAATTGGTCTAGATGTCCTAGCTGTCTTTTGTCCTTGGTCACCACCTGAAATACATGCCTGATTGTTCCCCTATCTATTGTTCCTCTATTCAGCCATCCAATATCAAAGAAAGGCCAATCAGTTTTGCAAAGAGTTCTCAACCTCTAGGGTTCAGCTTTACTCCATAGTCCCCCATGTAGCTTTTCTTAAAGTTCTTTAACATACCCTCTAATCAGGGGGATTTTGGCACTTTTCCACCTATATCCTCTGTGAAGGCATGAATCACTCTCAATCACTTTTGCTTTAGGCTGATTAGAGAGTTTTCAGGCACTGCTTAGCAATTGGAGGGCTCATATTGGGAGTGAAAACCACCCTCCCCCCATTATAAAAGGCACTTGGTAGTCATGACTACATCTATGCTGTAAGTTCACCAGAGTATAATGGTCTTAGAAAGTCCTGCCAGAACTTCCTGCTTCCCCTAACTGCTGGTCTGCTTGTGTAACTCTTACTATTTTCCTGAGCCACCTTAGCTGCTGTTTCCCCTCCCATGAGAGCAAGCCCCATAGAAACATAGAGGTGCAAAAATAAATGTAAATTGTTCAATGTTCTCAAGGCAATATGAATCCCTTGCTGAGCTGCCTGCAAATTAAAGCCAATTTGCTCCTACTTCATGTCCGAGTGCTCGGTCTGGGTATCCCACCTTTCTCCTGCTTCAGTATAAGCCTGAACTCAGACTCCACAACTTCTCTACTGCTTGTGGGGCACCTCCATAAGTTTTATGTGGATTGGTACTTGTCCCAGTCCATCCCACTCTTTCCTGGGCCATACAGTCTATGCTAACTGACCTGCAGCCCCACACACTTCACTCCACTCATCCACACACAATCATATAACTCCCTGTTTTTGGTTCCTTTTCCCAACTTGGATGTAGGTTTTGTCTGAACTTTCCTGGGTCAGATTATTCAGTACGACTCTTGCAAGCTATTCTTGCTGTGGGTCACACTCTTGTGGTTGTAGGTTTTCCTCTGACTCGATTAGAGACAGACTTCTCAGTACACCTTGGGAAGTGATCAAACTCCCCTTCCATCCTTATGGGACAGATCTTGCCTCAGGCTCCAAAACATTACCACAGTCCTGTAGCATACTGTTCCAGAATTGTCCTGTAGCCACTCAGCTTCCTTTGCACTGACAGGGGAGGGTGCCAGGCTGCGAGAAAACAGATTCTCTCACTGAGTTTAAATCTCTCAATGTGGCATTTAGGGATTTTGAGGTCTCTCCCAGGATGGAGTCCCCAAGCCTGCAGGCAAAGCAGACAGCAAGATTGTCATCTCTAGTCCTTTCATGGTTGCCAGGGAATGTTTCAGAATTTAAAAGAGCAGAAAGACCAATGGGTGAAACAGGAGGATTTAAGTGCCCACCATCCTAGCAGATTTGTATCCAAAGGATGAGTCCAGAACAAAAAAAAAGGCTCTAGTTTTACATGTGTGGTCAAATGGGTCAGTCTACCTAGTGGTGAGAAACTGGTGAGTGGGCAAGCAGGTTTCCAGAAGCAGGGCAAAGGCAGTTAATCAAGTAGTGACAGTTTTGCAACTTAGCATATCTTGGTGGAAAAACCAGGATCTTACAGAAGCAAAGTGTCATAAGACCTTACTTACAGGAGCAAAGTTAGTAACAGCCATAGGGAGTGGGGAGCCTAATGGGGAACTGCTTAAGGTTGGAGAGACTTGTTTTTCCTCTTCTTTTTAAAATTTTGCTTCACCTCCAATGTACTTCTACAATTCTATCTTGAATCTGGCTCATGCTTTTCCTTTAAGCCTCTCTACTTACAAACATGTCATCATCTTCCTATATTTTAAATCATTTTCAGTGCTCCTGCCTAGATTCATTTTGGTTTTGCTTTGTGTTTGATACTAAAAGTCTGTCACTTTGGAGTCTTCTTGGCTATTGTGCCTTGAACTAGAGTTGAGTAGTTTTTCTTGCACAATTCTCCACTGGAGTATATAGAAAATAAGACTTACATCTCAGTCTTTTTAGTATATAGTATTACAAACACAAGAGATCATAGGTAAAGGGGCAGTATTTTTAATAGAATTCATGATGCTACTAAGGGTCAGCCCTGCTCCCTGGGAGGTCAGTTATGAGCACATGAAAGCACCTAGATCTTAGCAGAGGAACTCAGTGTTTTGAGACAACTGCCTGGGACATGGAGAAAAGAGGATGAAGGAGAAAACCTGTGGTCTAAATAGTTGATCATCAATAGCCTCTCCTCAAGTCTGTAGCACATTCCATTGTAGACAGCTCCTGCTCAGGACCAATTACCTGTAGTGATCTGCCCAGAACAATGTAGTCAAGAGGAGAAAGAGGTCATTATATCCCTAATTTTGTACTCTTTACTTGTGGACACATCAGCTTCTTTCCAGCCAATATTTAGAAATCTCTAAATCACATAAACAACTTTTCTTTTCAAATGACCTCAGTGTAGTAGATGAGAGAAGGCAACTCAAGGTGTAGGTGTTTCTGAGTGCACACCAGGATATCCTAGGATATCACAGCAGCACATTTAATATGCAAAGTGCTTGACAGCATACAAGACAGTTTCACACATCTTTCCTCATTTGGCCCTCAGTTACCTCTAGCAATAGGTAGGGCAGGAATTATTATTTCTTTTTTTACAGATGGGGGTCAGAGCCAAAGACCTTGCATATAAGCATGGGGGAATGAAGGACAGCATATGTTCTTGAACTTCATTGACTAAACTGAGGGCTATTTCCATCCTCAAAGTGCCATAGGTAGCACACTACTACCACCACCACCAAAATGGACAGAATAAGAATGGCCAGGAGTGATGTAAACATGTAGAAAGGAGACAACCAAAAGCAAAAGAGCTAAGAATACGTAAGCCAGTCCAGGGGGGAATATACTGATTTTATGTGGGCAGATTATTTGTTGTTGTTGTTTAGAGAAAGAAAGAGAACAAGAAATATACAGAAACAATACATGGTTGTCTTCCTCATACTTTTTCCTAAACCACCACTTATTTCCCACTACAGGGGCTGGAAATGGCCAACGCTGTTTTCTAGCCTCCCTTAAAGAAAGAGCATGTATATATGACTTAAAGTGGCCTATAGAGCCACACAGTGTTTCTTCTGAGAGCTGTTTAGTGACCATTTTCCTCCCTGATAAAAAGAAATGCAAAGGAATAGACTGCCCTTCTTGCCTTGGGGTGGGGCTGTATGGAGATTCCATGTCTGCAATTATAGCAGCTACTCTGGGGTGAGAGAAGTGCCAAGATGAAAGGGAATGCGAGGAGGCCTATAGAGCAGAGAAATGTCTGCTTGCAGGATTTGGGTTTTTTTCTCACCTGACGTATTCATGTAATCATCATTCTCAGAATCTTGTCCATCCTTAGGCAGCTTTATGATAGATCTTAAACTTTTATGACACAATAATCCAAGCATCTGAAAACCTCTTAGAAACCACCATATTAGGCTTCTTTGCCACATAACTCAAAGAGGGAGTAAAAGTTATTCGTGTTTTTTCTCCAGTAGTAAAAGGTTACCAAAAAGGTGAAACCCATGGGAACCTGAGAAAACGAGCTTTTAGATCTCTCAGTCTTATGACTAAATATGCCCTGCCTGATCAACAACAAACACCACATTTGTGGAACAACAACAAAACAAAAATAAGGAAAATGAGATTTACCATTAATGTGATAAACTGTAGCTTGCATGTGTTAGTGTGTGCAAGGAATGGTTTCTGGAAGGTCTGCTCTATAAATAAATAAATAAATAAATAAATAAATAAATGCCACACAAAAACAAAAAACAAAACAAAACAAGCCAATAATTTTACCTCCCTAACGCTAGTTTGCCTGAAGGATTCACTGATAACACAAAATACACTTGTTTAGCTTGCCTGAGATGAATAAATGTACCTGCACTCCTGAAGGGCTTTCGGTCTGTGTTGCCTTTTCACACAATATGTAGTTTGACAGAAGAGCCTTTTGGACATTGAGCCTTTTGTAATGCATACGTGTGTAGAGTGGGAGGGAGGCACTGTGTCTCACAGGAAGCCAATTGACAACACAGGGGCTTTGGAGTGAGGGAGACAGGGTGCTAATGAACAAGCATCCTGGTACATAGTTTTGCCTCTTCTTCTATTTGGCCTATAAAGATGGCTTTCTTGAAACTTGAGGCCCTGCTCCTGCTTCTATCTTCATCCATGAATAATGCTGTTGCAAATGTCAAGGCTTCAACAGTCTTGTTTTTGTTGTAGCAAATGGAATACTGAGAAGAAAGAGTCAAGAGTCACTAATAGTGTTGGCAACAAAACAGGACAAGGTGCATATCACTGGAGACATTCACACGCATCACAGGGGCATTCAGTAGAGTCTGACACTTTCATGACACGAGAATCCACTTGCCCTTTCCATTTTCTCTATTATGTGCAGTAGTGAAAATATTGAAAAAGTTATAGTAACTATAAAATTGCAGCAGAGTTCCTTTTTAAAAGGTAAAATTTGGCTCATCCTCTGACTTGGAAAATCGTTCATCATGCTTCAGTTCAAAGGGAGAATGAAATTAGGCTTAGTGGGCTGGGACCCATTCACCGTGTCTGGGTTCCCAATACAGGATGAATGTACATTCATATTACATTGGAGGAGGGAGCAAGTCCAGAAAGCTCCTAAGGGCCAGGAAATGGCAACTGTCAATTGCTGCTACTTCTACTAGATTTTAGAAAGGATTTCCCAATTTGGATAAGGAATATTCACTAAGTATCAACGTAGTCACCAAAAAATTACCCACACAAGTAGGTCTCTCATGTTGTTCCTCAAGTGACTACATTACTTGTAGTCTCTTTAGTACTGCTACTCTGTCACCTGTCTTCAAGGGACACCTCCCTTCAGGTGCCAATTATTCTCTGGGGAAGGCTCTGATTGACCCCATTTGAGCTCTCTCTGTATTTAAATGGTGCCTTTTCTACGTATGTCTGTAAGAGAATTTGTCACATCTGTCCAGAGACAGCAGGATGGGCATGGATTTGTTATTCGAGGAGGTAAGACGGGAGATAGAGAGTACCATAGATAAACTCAGCAAACAAGTAGTTAGGTGGTGATAAAAGGAGCAAATCTGGCTAAGGAAAGTCAGAAGGGATCATCAGAGACCAGGGATGTCTTCAGCAGGAGGTGGGGTTATCACTGTCTTTGGATGGGCCAAGATTGCAAGCTGGTTGTTTCAGACTATTCAGGCAGCCCAGTGCTGAGAGGCTTCTTGCAGGATGATAGGTAATTGCTCCTCATTCCTTCTAGAACCCTCTTTCTCTGGGATCTCCTAAAAAGCAAATGGTATTGTTCTTGTGGGACAGCTAGGTTCTAAACAAGACATCCATGGGGCAGAAACAACAATTTTCCCCTAAGTGATCCTAGGTAAAGTAATTGTTGCTAGTGATGGAAAGTTCGAGCAGGATAGTGATGTATGTATGTATGTGTTAGAATGTATGATGCACATATGTATGATATATATGTTAGATATATGTGTGTATAAATATGTATATATGTGTGATGTATGTGTTATATATATATGATGTATGTGTTATATGTATGATGTATGTGTTAGAATGGAAGCTAGGTGGTCTGGGACACAGGCAGGGCACAAACAGACATCTCTAATATGATGCTGACAAAATGTTATGGTGCTCAAGAGGAAGGTAGTTTCTGGACATTAACTTTCCTCCTGCCTACTTTCTTTATCTGGTCTGGGCCTTAGACCCCTATTATAGGCTGGTGATTGTTTGAATTTATGACTATAACATTTCAGTAGAGTTCTTTAAAAATAGTCTGATTCATCTTTTGACTTGGAAAATGGTCTGTCACACTTTGTTTCATTTATAATGCTGTTTGCATTCTAGAGGAATAAATTCTCTGATGGATTTCACTAAATACAATCAGGAGGTCTTGGAAAGAATTACAATAAATACTTTTCAATCTATGGCTGAGTTTACCACAAAACGTGGAAGTCTCCAGGGGGTGGTAAATAAGAACAGTGAGTGAGGCCTCTGTGTGTAGTTGTACAGATCACATTTGCCATATAAAGTCCTGGTGTTGAGGATAATGAAGAGGAAGCTAAGCATTAAATGAGCACAATATTAGTGTCACCCTGAGGGCGATGCCATGTCAACACAGGGAGATCAAGTCCAGACAAGAAAAGGGGGCTCCTTCTGAGCCTGTTATACTGAGCTATTATACTTCAAAGAACACTGAGTAGTAGCATATTGGTAGTCTCTCCTGGTTTTCAGTAAAAGCATACACATTATTTTTTCCTGGAATAAACTATCTCTCTCTCTCTTGCTTTTTTTTTTTAAGCTTTTAGAAATCTTAGTTTAAGTTTCATAAACTCATAATAAAAATTTAGTGAAATAAAGATAGTAGAGAGTTATTTTTAGCAGAAACAACAGAATTAGACCTCCTTGCATACACAGATATTAGAATTATCAGATGCTGTGTATGAAGATAATTTAAAGAATTTAAAGAAATATGAGACTAAACAAATGAGCAAACAAACAATAAACCTGAGCAAGAAATAGTAACAAAATATCCAGAAACATATGAAATTCAAACAAATAAAATATATGTCTAAATAAATATGGTGATATATACATATATATGGCAAATTATATATATATATATATATATATATATGGCAAAATTAAAAGCTGAAGTGAGAATTAGTGAACTAAAATTTAGAACCAAAGAAATTATTTAAATTGTATAACAGAGATAAAGGAAGATTTAAAAATGTGGAAGAAAAATTTAGAGACATGGAAGATAGAATGAGAAGATTTAACATACGTCAAGCATAAAAGTTAAATCAATCAAAATAAATCTGTCAAAAGAAGCCAAGAAAAAACCAAAAGAAGAACAGAGAAAAGAAAGTTAAATAGCACATTAATCAAAGAATAAATCTTGATAGAAAACATTTAAAGTTAAATAAACTTGAGTCATAATGAAATGCTACAAATGAAATATATGGAATGCATTAAATGTTAAAGTTCTATTCCCTTGTATGATTATATTATGACTGAATTGTCAAAATTTAATGAATTAGACATTGAACTTAAAAACTGTAAAACAGCAATATTTAAAAAGTTTGCAGAAGAAAGAAAATGAAGGTAAGATGTAAAATTTGATAAAATAGAAAGAATAGGGTTACAAATATCAACAAATTAAAAATTGCTGTAAAGATTATTAATATAGATATACTTATTTTTAGATTGATTTAAAAAATGAGAAGACATAAGGAGTAAAAAAGATGGTCTAAGTAGAAATACAGTTAGAAACAAGCTAACTATTGACTTCTATGATAAAACTTTTACCAATTCACATGAACAGAGACAAAATATTAAAAAAAAATCTTTAAAAACAACATACTGGGGCTGGGGATTTAGCTCAGTGGTGCCACTGCCTACCTTGGAAGTGCAAGGTCCCAAGTTCAACCCCTGGTACCATAAAAAACCCCAAAACAAAACAAAAACAACCCCCCCAACATACTAACTGTAATTAGAAGGAAAAAAGAAAACTGAAGTAGTTAAGATTCTTTCTAACAAATAGAATATCAGTCTCAGATAGCTTCTCAAATGAGTTCTATCAATTTCATTAGTATATAAATATATACTAATTCTATTAGTATATAAATTTTTCTTACACAAGAAAGAGGGAACCAACACAGTTCATGTTTTGAAATAATCTTGATATCAAAATCTGATAAAAACATTGCAGAACAGGGCTGGGGATTTAGCTCAGTGGTTCTGGTGCCTGCCTCGCAAACACAAGGTCCCAAGTTCGATCCCCGGTACCAAAAAAAAACCCCCCAAAACAAAAAACATTGCAGGACAGACTAATTTTACTTAAAAAAAGAGACATTGTAGACATAGTATTAACAAATGGAATACAGCAATGCATAAGATATTATTATAGCGTGACCAGGTTGAGTTTCTACTAGCAATGCAAAAATGGGTTAATGTTAGAACATAGATTTAAAAAACTTTACTATAACAAATTAAAAGACAAAAATGTCATAATTTTAATAGATGCCTATAAGTGACAAAAAATGTCAAGGATAATTAGCAATACATAGAAAAATATATTTTGATAAATGCTACAATATCTACCCAAAATATAACATCAAACATGATTATTAGCAGTGAGGTGTTAATTGTACTCATTTTAAAATAAAAATAAGACAAGGATATCAACACCATTACTTCCATTCACTGCCAGAGGTATTTGCCAGTGTAATAATGATATGAAAATAAAATAAAAGGATAAGGGTTGGATTTCTAACATCAGCAGCAGACAAAAAATATAATACAATGCCAAGAGAAGCAGAGTTCAAGAATATACTTAGGAAATTATGCTCAAGATCTGTATGGAGAAAATCGTTCTTCACATATCAACAAAACCTTATTGAAAGTCACCAAGAACTAAATGAATCCAGAAATATATTATTTTGAGTGTAGAATGCTTCAATATTTTAAATTTGTAACTTTTTCCTAAATTGAATTACAGTTTCACAGTTGAAAAACCAACATTTTCAGTGATTTTTGAGGAACTGACAGGCTAATTTTAGTGTTTGTCTGAAAGAACAAAATCTTAAGAAGAACAAAGACACTGCTGAAGAAGACATCAGAAGGACTTACATTACCAGGTAACCAAACATAAAACAATTATAATAAATATAATGTAATATTTTTATAGGGAGTTACAAATTCAACTACATAAGAATACACTCTCCAGAAACAAATTCACATACGGAATTTTATGTGATAAGATACCACTGCAAATGACTAGGAAAGGAGGTGGTACTGAAGAGATGTTGCTGAGTGATAACCATATAGAGAAAATGAAATTTGTGTTCTATTCACTCTGTAAAGAAAATTCAGTTCTAGTTGAATTAAAGTATGTATATGAAAGGCAAAACTTTTCTAAGAATATAAATGATTGTCTGCACCCCTCAGTAAGTAAGCATATTCAAAAAAGATACAGAAAGCACTAACCTAATTTTTTAAAAAAGATGCCATAAAGTAAATGAAAACGCAAGGAAATGACATTTGCCTGACATATAACAAATAGGATATACTTCTAGAATATATGAAAATTTTTACACATCAATTGAAGAGTTATATAAACAAATTATAAAGAAACAACCCAGCAAAAGAAAACCAACAAAAGAAAGGGTAAAGAACATATTACTGAAGAGGCAACATGAATGTGAAATATATATATATTATATCTCAAGCAAAGTAAGAAATATATTGTTTATTTATAAATATATATGCTAATAAGACAAATCAATGATGACCATCAAGTGTGGCACAGTATTCATCTCTAGATGGAAAAGTTTAAGGGAAGAAGCAAACCTACAAGTGAATTTAACACTAAGAGTAAAAATTTGTTTATTAATCAGTTCATAATATTCATTTCATTATTACATTTAATAATTCATACATTTACCGCATACATCAGTATGTATCATATATTACATAATCTTCCAAACTCAATGAAATAAGGAAAGAAGCAGAAGAAAAGATTGTGGACATAGCCTTCTCTCTGCTTCTTTGCATCTCCAGTTCTATCTTTAAACTTGACCCTTTGAAAGCAGAAGTGAAAAACATCTTCTTGTGCCATATCGTTTTTTGGGTGTTAGATAAGAAAGAGCACATTCCTCTGGCCTCTGGTGAGGTCTCTTTGTGCAGGATCCTGGCTCTTTGGCTCTGCTTTGTAGGTGGAAGAAGTTGACTGGTTGCTTATTGAACAAAGCAAAGAAAGGTAAGTCATAGAATTATAATTCTAGCATAAAAAGTCCCTTGTGCTACATTGTACTCACCATTACCTGTAGGTGAGTGTTTAATAAATGCTTTTTGATGATAACAATGATGGGGAAAAGTACTCCCTTGAGGGAAGGTACAGTTTATACTGGCAGGGTCATGAACTGTGTAAGTACTAAACTTTTTTGGCATTTGGATAGTCATATGGATTTAGAAAACCTGGCTATGCACTTCTTTGATTTGTCACACTTGAAATTGCTCCTGGAGGCCCAGCACGCAGTTTAGTTCTAAACGCCATAATCCCCAAAGGATCATGGGACTATGGAGCACATCTATGTGGTGCCAAGTAGCTCTTTCTGTCACTAACAGTTCTCAAAGTCCAAATGTGAAATAGAAAAAGATATGAAAGTAAAGCAGTCAGCCCTGTTATTCCTTCCTCTGGCTGTAGAAAATTCTCAGAAGAGCATCAAAGAGAGAGAAGGAGAGTTTTACCCTATATTTCAAAGGAAACTTGAGTATTCTTAGGATAGTTTATGGAAGAGAAATGACTCTCTTGAATTGTGTATCCAGGGCTAAAAGCATCAAGATGATATGTCTGATGATGCTGTGATTCCTTCATCTGGGGAATGGCAAGACCATTTGCCAATCTATCTTTAGAATCAGTCTCTGCCCAAAGGACAGGCTGTCAAAGGAAGAAAAAGAAACCCCCCAAAAAAGAACATAGGTAGGATGTGAATTCAACAAATCTACAGTAGGGACCCCGAACCTCCTAATGTGAAAAGAAAATGAAATTTAAATAAAGACTTTGAAGATAATGCTTGAATTAACTACAAGTTTGAATTGTTTTTATTTGCTGATTTTAAATTTCTCTTCTTCACTGCGCATTCCCTGTCTTTCCTATGTTTTATTAAATATACGGGAAGTCTGTCACTGCTTCGGTCCTGCCCTTCTCAGCCTTTTAGTAGCTGTGTTGAATCCCACCTGCTTGCGTTCTTGAATTCATCAAAGTGAAAGTGAAAGCTTCCTGCCTTTTGTGACTTTATGACAATATTTTTTCTGAATCTGAATGATGTATCTGGTGACATACTTTGTTCTGCCTTTGGATTTTGATTGTTGCTGAGACTTGTTATCTTAAGGCAGGGCATGATACAGTAGTTTTTGAGTCAATTTAATATTGCTTATTTATGTAGACTCTTTTTCCAGAAAGAAATTAAAAAGCATAAAAACACAGTTGCAATGAAATTAACCACATAGAAAAATATGCCAATCATAAGGGCAAATAGAGCTGAAAACTTGGTGCTGAACTCATCAGCAGTGTGAATGGAGAAATGTCCTGAGCTAGAATGAACTCATTACCTCAGGAGAGAAAATGCCAGCTCCTAAGGAGCTAGGCCCTACCCCTGCCACTGAAGTATGAAGGAGCATTTTAACAGTTAAATCTGGGTTCAAATCCCAGCTCTATAATTTACTAGCCATGTATTCCTAACCTGTTTTTAAAACATCCCCAAGAATTTCCGTGTGGATACCAGCATCCTTCAGCCATATGGCAGCTGTGCCTGAGGCCAATGAAAGGAGAAAGTTTATCAGAATTTTACAGATCTGTTCTTAGCACCCCCCAGTGGTAGAAACCTAGGAGGTAGAAACTGATCTGATCAGTGGGAGAAGTAATTGCATTCAGAGGGAAATGCGTAGGAAAAAAGAAAAGGGAGGGAAGGAAGGAAGGAAGGACAAGAGGGAGGGAGGGAGGGAGGAAGAGAAGCTGACAAAAGGTGAAACCCTGTCAAAAAATTGAAGAAAAACCAGAAAATGAGAATGAGCCAAAGTTTGAGGAAGAACCAAAGCCTGAGGAAAAGCGAGAAGAGGACAAAGAACACAAGGAAGAAAAAGCAGAAGAAACTTTTAGAGAAAAGTTGATTCAATTTTTCCAGAAATTTAAAGAAGATATACACAACAGGTATTTAAGCAATGAAGATAAGTTTAAAGACACAGATGAAATAGATGAGATAAGGAGAGTAAGAAACAAACTTATAGTGATGCATTGGAAGGTTAATTAAAATGATCATTATCCCTATTTAATGTAGTTTAGTTTGATTTCTGTGTTATTTGATATTAATATTGCCATATACCTTTTTATTAGCATTTTTTCCTCTTTTTAAAAATTATAATGGTACATTTAAGGTATACAATATATTGACATTCATCATTGGAAATTTGAACCTTTACATAATCCACCTTGGTTCTTATTTTTTCCCCATTCCCCTGCCCTCCCTTCAACCCCTCCATCCCTCCCTACCTACAAAGACTGTTTCCTTTTTTCTTTTTCTCATATTAATTCCATTCCCTCCTTTCTTTTCCCCTACCTCTCCCATTTCCTCTTCCCCTTTGCTCCTTTTCTTCCTATTTCACATTATCTATTATACCTTTTAGTCCTTATATACACTTTCAGTTTCTCTCACTAGAGAAACTATTTGGTATTTACACATGTGTGTCCTATTTTACTTAAGAGTATCACCTCAATGTGGATCCATTTAGCTATAAGTATCTCTAGTTTCAGACATTTCTCAGACGAAGAAGTAGAAATAGCAAATAAACATATGAAAAAATATTCAACATCACTGGTCATTTGAGAGATGCAAATGAAAACAACACTGAGATTCCAACTCACCCTAGAAAGAATGGCTGCTATCATGAAATCAACCAATAACAAATGCTGGCGGGGTTGTGGGGAAAGAGGAACCTTACTCCACTGCAGGTGGGAATGTAGACTGGTGCAACAACTGTGGAAATCAGTATGGAGATACAGCAAAGAAGTACGACTGGAAGTCCCATTTGACCTAGCTATTCCTCTGCTGGGGATCTTTCCCAAAGAATTAAAAGAATCAAACCACAGTGATATATGTGCACCCATGTTCATAGCAGCACAATTTGTGATAGCTAAAACTTGGAAACAACCCAATTGCCCATCTACTGGAGACTGGATAAAGAAAATGTTTTTTTTTTTTTTTTTTATAAAATTAGTTTTTTATTAATATATCTTTGTCTATCTTTCTATCTTTCTACTTTTAACCTGTTATTTTTAGTGGTTTTAGATGTATCTCTTGTTATCTGCATCTCACTGTTTATTGTATTTTGAACCAATCTACAAGTCTTTTATCTTTTTAAAATTTTTTATTAGTACATGTTTGGAGTACCTAATGATTGCATTCATTGTGGGTAGCTGGTACATGAACATAACACATATTAATTCTCTTTACATCCCCTTATCCTCCCTTCTTCCTGCTTTTTGTTTTTTAATATAAAACTTTATTCTTTTGTAAAAGAAAAATGTTCCTGATATGATAAAAAATGAAAAAAATTACTTTGTCATATGTGACTATCATATTTTTGAAAGGTAAAAATACATTTGTATACAACATGTATACATATAAAAATTTGAGAAGGATGAAACAAAAACTGTAGTCTCATTGATGGGAAAACAAAATGTACAGTCTCAGTGGTGAAACTATGAATGATTTTTCATCTACTTGTTTGTATTTTCCACATTCTAAAAATGAACACATATTATTGTTACAATAATAAATGTTTTAGAAGCATGCCACAGCTCCCAGCACAGAGGAGGATTCCAGGTCAGTGTGCCACAGCTCCCAGCACAGAGGAGGCTTCTGGGTAAGTGTGCCACAGCTCCCAATGCAGAGGAGGCTTCCAGGTAGGTGTGCCACAGCTCCCAGAGCAGAGGAGGCTTGTGGGTCAGCATGCCACAGCTCCAAGTGCAGAGGAGGTGAGCCAAGCAGGCAACAGCACCAAACCCTCCCCCTCCCATCAACATGATAAGACATGTAAACAAGCCTCAGAACCAGACTTCCAGATCACCTAGAGCAACCCTAAAGGGAAATGAGAAGGAACACTCTGATACTCAACCAACTGGACTCCCTGGATTAGCAACGAAAGAGGATCTGGAAAAAATGAAATCAGAAATAATTTCTTGCATAACAGCAGACATTGTGCCCATAGTGCAAGACATGATTAATAAATCTAGAGAGCACAGAGATTAAAGAAATATAGAGGACCTGAGGAACATGATGAAATCCCAACATAGGAAACAAATAGAATCCATAAAACAGATGAAAACAGATTTTCAGGATATTAAAAAATCCACTGAAATTCTATGCAGCAGAATGAGCCAATGTGAAGACAGAATTTCAGATATAGAAGTAAAGATTGTAATCAGTGACTAGGAAAAGAAAAATTTCTTTAAAATTCTAAGGGACCATGACAAATCAATCCAGCAGCTGCTAGACAATGCAAAGAAGAATAACATAAGACTGACTGGAGTCAATGAAGAAACAGGAGAGAGTGCAGATGACATAAAAAACTGTCAGAAGTGATGACAGAAAACTTTCCAAGCAGGGGAAAAGAACTTGACATACTGAAAAGTGAGGCATATAGGACTCCAACTAGCCTTGATCAAAAAATAAATCTACACATAGGCATATAATTTTTAAGATTCTGGAAACCCAACAGAAGAACAAAGTTATACAAACAGAGAAAAGAAACAAATCACATACAAAGGAAAGCTCACGAGAATCACAGCAGACTTCTCAACACAAACCTGCAAGGCAAGAAGAGCTTGGAGTGACATATTGCAAGCCCTAAAGGAAAACAACCTCCAAACCAGATTGATGTACCCTACAAAACTATCTTCAAAATTGATGATGAAATAAGATACTTTCATGACAAAGAGAACCTTAGGAAATTCATGAATACCAAACCAGAACTCCAAAACATTTCAAACAATATCCTAGGAAAAGACAATGAGGATCACAATCCCAGGAAGCCCAGCAGAATGAATCCACCAGGCACAGAAAGAAATTAAAAGCAAAGGAGGAGAATTGAACAAAAAGAAAAAGTCAAGACAATGATGAGTCAATACGTATCAGTTATAACCATCAATCTTAATGGTCTCAACTCACCAATCAAAAGAAATAGACTGGCACAATGGGTCAAGAAGCAAGATTCAACAATATGCTGCATACAAGAAACACACTTAATTCAAAATGAAACTCATAGACTGAAAGTTAAAGGGTGGAAAATAATACTCCATGTGACAGGAACATGAAAAGAAGCAGAAGTAGCTATACTTTTTGCAGAGCAAGTGGATTTCAAACCCACACTGATTAAGAGAGACAAAGAAGGTCACTACATCCTTGTAAAGGGAATAATCCAAGAGGAAGAGATGTCAATCATAAATATCTATGCACCAAACACTAATGCACCCAACTATATAAAGCAAATACTATTGAACATGAAAAATCATATAAGCACTAATACGATAGTAGTGGGGGACCTCAATACCCCATTGTCACAAATAGATATATCAACTAGACAAAAAATAAGCAAAGAAATACTAGAACTCAATCAACTCTTGAACAAATGAACTTAACAGATGTTTACAAAGTGTTCCATCTGACAAAATCAGAATACACATTCTTTTCAGCTACACATGGTTCATTTTCCAAAATAGACCACATTTTCACTCATAGAACATATTGAGGTAAGTGCAAAGGAATTGAAATTATCCCCTGTATATTATCAGACCACAGTGTGATGAAATTGGAGATCAATATCAAAAGAAACTCAAAAAATTTCATAAACACATAGAAGTTCAACATACACTTCTGAATGACCAGTGGGCCACAGAAGAAACTAAAGAAGAAATCAGACATTCCTACAATTAAATGACAATGACAATACAACATATCGGAATCTATGGGACAAAATGAAAGCAATCTTATGAGGGAAATTCATGCCAGTGAATACTCATGTGAGGAAAACAGAGTGAGCCCAATTAAAAAAATTGATGCTCAGCCTCAAGCTTCTAGAAAAAGAAGAGCAGGATAAATCCAAACCTCATACAAGGAATGAAATTGTAAAGATCAGAGCAGAAATCAATGCAATGGAGACTAAGAAAGTGATACAAAAAATCAATGAAGCCAAGAGTTGGTTCTTCAAAAGAATAAACAAAATTGATTAGCCCTTAGGCAACCTTATCAGAAAAAGGAAAGAAAAGGCCCAAATCCATGCAATTTGGAATGAAAAGGGTGAAATTACAACAAACCCAGCAGAAATCCAGAGGATCATCAATATTTACTTTGAGAACCTGTATGCCAATAAGATGGAAAACACAGAAGAAATGGACAGATTCCTAGACACCTATGAACTACCAAAGTTGAACAAAGAAGACCTACAAATTCTGAACAACCCAATATCAATCAATGAAATTGAAAATGTAATTAAAAATTTACCAACTAAGAAAAGCCCGGGTCCTGATGGCTTCACTGAGGAATTCTTCAAGACATTTAAAGAGGAACTACTGCCACTACTATTTAAACTCTTCAAGGAAATTGAAAGGGAAGCAATACTCCCAAATTCATTCCTGGAAGTAAGCATCACCTTGATCCCCAAAGCAGAGAAAGACCCAACCAAAACAAAGAACTATAGGCCACTCTCACTAATGAACATAGGTGCAAAATTCCTTACTAAGATACTAGCAAATAGAATGCAGAAGATCATCAGTAAGATCATAGAACCTGATCAAGTGCGATTCATCCCACGGATGCAGGGATGGTTCAACATATGCAAATCAATCAATGTAATACACTATATCAATAGAGCCAAGGATAAAGACCATATGATCATCTCAATAGGTGCAGAAAAAGCATTTGACAAAATCCAACATGCATTTATGATAAAAACTCTACAAAATATTGGAATAGATGGTCTCTACTTCAATCTGACAAAAGCCATATATGAAAAACCAACAGCCAATATCATACTAAATGGTCAAAAACTGAAATCCTTCACACTAAAATCAGGAACAAGACAAGGATGTCCACTATCACCACTCCTGTTTAATATAGTTTTGGAAACATTAGCCATGGCAATTAGACAAGAGAAAGAAATAAAAGGAAGAAAAATAGGAAACGAAGAAGTCAAATTGTCATTCTTTGCAGATGACATGATACTCTATATAGAAGACCCCAAGAACACCACCAAAAGTTTTCTAGACTTAATAACCAAATCCAGTAAAGAAGCTAGATACAAGGTCAACACACAAAAATCAATAGCTTTCCTCTACACCAACAACAGACTCACTGAGAGAGAAATAGGGCAAACAATTCCTTTCACAATAGCATCCAAAAAACTGAAATATCTAACAGTCAACCTAACAGAACCAATCAAAGACTTCTTCTCTGAAAACTATAGCACTTAGAAAACAGAGATTGAAGATGATATCAGAAAATGGACAGACATCCCTTGCTCCTGGATAGGAAGGATCAACATAGAGAAAATGGCCATACTTCCAAAACTGCTATATAGATTCAATGCAATACCAACTGAAATCCCAGCAGCATACTTCATGGACCTTGAAAAAACAATCCAAAAATTCATTTGAAATAAGAAATGATACAGAATAGCAAAAGCAATTCTAGGTAACAGAGACATGGCAGGGGGTATTACAACCCCCAACTTGAAACTATACTACAAAGCTACTGTGAGAAAAACAGCATGGTACTGGCAAAGAAACAAACCTGAGGACCTGTGGAACAGATTAGAAGATGCAAAAACAACCAACTCCAGACACACTCAGCCACCTCATCTTTGACAAAGGTACCAAACGCCCTCACTGGAGGAATGATAGCCTCTTTAATAAATGGTGCTGAAGAAATTTGGTTTCAAGTTGCCAAAGACTAAAACTAGACCTATATCTTTCACCATGCACTAAACTAAAATCAAAATGGATTAAAGATCTAAATATTAAAACAGAAACACTGAACCAGCTTGAACAGAGGTTAGCTAGACCTCTTGAAGACATTGGTGTAGGAAAAGATTTTATGAACAAAACCTCAGTTGCCTGTGAACTAGCACAAAAAAAATCACGAAGTGGGATCTCTTCTTACTAAAAAGCTTCTGCACAGCAAGAGAAACCACCAACAGTGTGAAGAGACAACACACAATGTCGGAAAAAATTTTCACCTGCTGTTCCTCAGACTAAGGTCTACTATCTTGAATCTATAAAGAACTTAAAAAAAATCAGACCTCCCAAATTGAAAGACCCAATCCAAAAATGGGCATCTGAAATGAACAGACATTTCCAGACAAAGAAGTAGAAATAGCAAATAAATACATGAAAAAATATTCAACATCACTGGTCATTTGAGAGATGCAAATAAAAACAACGCTGAGATTCCACCTCACCCCAGAAAAAATGGCTGGTATGGAGAAATCAACCAATAACAAACGCTGGTGGGGCTTTGTGGAAAGAGGAACACAGCTCCACTGCTGGTGGGAGTGTAGACTGGTGCAAGCACTGTGGAAATCAGTATGGAGATACCTCAAAGAACTAGGACTGGAAGTCCCATTTGACCCAGCTATTTCCATGCTGGGTATCTTCTCCAAAGAATTAAAAGAATCATACCACAGTGATATATGTGCACCCATTTTCATTGCAGCACCGTTTATATTAGCTTAAACTTGAAAACAGCCCAAATGCCCATCTACTGGAGACTGGATAAAGAAAATGTGAGTTTTTTTATGTAATGGAGTACTAGTCATCCATAAAAAATGAGAAATTAGAGACATTTATTGCTAAATGGATGCATATTGAGGTGATACTTTTAAGTAAGATAAATAGGACACAAATGTAAAATACCAAATAGTTTCTCTGGTGTGAGAAACTGAAAGTGTAAATAAGGACTAAAAGGTGTAATATATACCATGAAATTGGAAGAAAAAGGGCAAAGGGGAAGGGGAAAGGGAAGAGGGGAGGGGTAGGGGAAAGGAAAGAAGGGAATGGAATTAATATGAGAAAATGAAAAAAAGGAAACAAAGTTTTTGTAAATAGGGAGGAATGGAGGGGTTGAATAGAGGGCAGGGGAAGGGGGAAAAAAGAACCAAGAGAGATTATGTAAAGGTGCAAATTTCCAATGATGAATGTCATTATATTGTATACCTAAAATGTACCAATAAAATGATATACAGTTAAAATACATAAATAAATAAACATTTTATAACTTAAAAAATTTCCCAAGACTTTTTTGAAAAAACTATAAAATTGGCATAAATACATAATTGGGTTATTATAAAACTTAAAGAAAATATATGGGACATACTGAGAATATACAGCACATAATAGCTGATACTGTCTATATCATCTCTCTATCATTTCTAATCTGTCTGTTCATATATCTGACATCCCTTCTCCCACTTCATAATTCATTGATTTTCCTACATTTTTTTATAGTTTTGGTGCTTTTGTCCCATAAGGGTACAAGCTTTCAAAGGAAAGGACTATGTCTTCTTTTATTCCAATTCTTTCTTTTAAAGTATTGCTCATAAAGATGGTATTCAATGTGCCTTCACTGGTTTAGTTCTTCCCATGAATGTGTTTTGGGTTCTCACTGGCTTCCATTTTCTTGGGAACTCTTGTCTCTTGAGCTTCCCTTTCCTTTTAACTTCATTGATGAGAAAATGTCTTGTTTGCTTGGCCTGGACCTCTCATTAACTGCTCCCATGGCAGTGATTCTTCATAATTTTCTGGGTTGTTTGCATAGAATAGTTCAATACTGGGTATTCCTTTGCTCTCTATACTGCTGGCCTCTGTTGATGCCCATTCCAATAGAAAAGGGAAAAATGGTAAGTGGATTCTTCAAATCTAAATTGTGGGCAATTCAGAGCTGCTGCCTGAGAGTGACCTCTCAACAGATGTATGGGAACACACTTCCCTGAAAAAATTTGGAAGTCTTCTGAATCTGCAGGCATCACTGTTCATTTTGCGTAAGAGTCTTTTGTCAGGAATAAACGTGAGAGCCTCTGTCCCTTCTCCCTGTAGTACTGTGCATTCACAGAAGCTTTGGAGAATGATTACATCAGTCTAGATGTATTTGATATTTTGATCTTCCCAGAGAGCCAGCTGGACCTTATTGAGATTTTCTGGGCTCTGAAGTTCAATTCCCCTTTGAACACTTGGGCCATGGCCTCCCTAAGACTCTACACTTTGGTTCCCAGGAGAGTTGCTATGGGAGCTGCCAGCCAACCTGAGGGAAGTAGAGACCCTCCTGAATTGTCTTAAACTCTCTACTTTCAAAGAAGGCTCAATTCACTCATTTTTCTGGTGCTCTAACTCAAACTTACAGAGATGCTCAAAGGTTAGGTCTTCCATATCATACAGTTGCCATGGCAACTTCTCCAGGCCAGCATAATTACCTCAGTTTTATAGAAAACAAAACTGAAGTTAGTATATACTGATCTCAATAAATCATCTTTTTCACTCCAGATTCCTTGCTTTTTCTAGTGAACTGGGAAATGTTCATTCCAGAATATAAAAATTTCATATTTATTAAAAATCATTTTAACTCCTACAGTTAATTAGCACTCTACTTTGGGGGTGGATTTTTTTTTTTGGCTTGGACGCAATATGACAAGTAAACTCAAGGACGTTTTGGAAAGCCCAAAGTTGGAAGCTTATTTAAAGAAGCAATGTTGTATTTAGAAACGCAATGACTTGGCAGTGAAAATCCAAAGGAGCAGCAGAAAGACTGCACACAGATGCAGGTTGTTGGGACCTACTGACTCACACACACTGCATTCCAGATGGTCCTCTCTGACTCCTAGTAGATGAGAGTGTATTACACACTTTGTTCTTTTGTAAATAAACCTTAGGTCTGTGTGCAAGATGTATGTTATATTAATGAAAGAAAAAGAGAGCCTTAAAATATCAATTTTGTGTATTTTCTTTAACCTTATATTTAGTGAGTCAAGTGTAGGGATCATCATTTGAATTCAAGTAATGTCCAGCTTGGATTTCTTTTCTCTCCTTCTCCTCCACCCTTGTCCTTCCTCTCCCCTCTCCCTACCTTTCTTGTTTTTCTTCTCCATCTTCTTTTCCTTGCTTTATTTTTCTTCATCTTCCTCCCGCCTCCGCTGCATCCTTTTCTTCCCTTTCCCTCTCCCTTACCCTTTTCCCTTTTCTTCTCCTTCCCATTTTCTTCTCCTCTTCCTCCTCTTCCTCTTTCTTTCTCTTTTTTGTGGATTCACACTGAACCTCATTCTGAGACCATTTTCATTATTAATTTTGAAATAAGGTGTCACTAAGTCCCTACATTGCCCAGGTTGGGCTCAAACTTGAAATTCCCCTTCCTCAGCTTTCCAGAAGGCTGTGATCCAGTTTGGATTTCTGTCTTTTATTTTTATTGATAGTCATATTTCTTAATAAAGAGTTGTATTATCAGGTGATCTTATTCAAGCAAGGATATCATGATTCTTAAGTTCAAGTAAAGTTCAACAAATAATTTGAATTACTGGTTGGTGTATTCTACTTTGTAGATGAACACAGTTCTTTCCCATGTTGTTCAGTACAAACTACTATGATGATGAAAAGTAATTGAAAACAAACTCAGTAAACCAGGACAGAAGATGAAACACAGGAATGTGCTGATTGATATAAATGTATTAGTTTACAAAATTCTTATTAGAAAGAAAAAATGGTATGAATGCTATAACTGAGATTTGTTTTAGTGACATTGAAAAATTATTATTAGCAGTCATATATTGGAGCAGCAGAAAGTTATATAATCAGTCATTATTAAATTTTATTAAAAATGGCTCTACTAGATTTCAGGGTCTGGCTTTTTCTTTGGTTTGAATTGAGGCAAATCAATTATTTTCTTTGTCTCCCTCAGGGTAATGCCTATGGAGTGGGTCCAGTTCACTGGTTTGCTAAGATATGTCCTTGAATAATAGAGCAGCCTTTTTTAGGTCCTGCTTTTCCTAACATAGGCAAGTTTTGGAAAAATTATATCAACTGATTTTTATTTCCTAGCTCTACCTGGTCATGTAGATATAATTTTGGTCTTCAGTTAAATTTGGCCATCATATAGAGCTTGAGGCTTTATGTAGAGCATCCAAACTGGCAGCTCTCACCACATAGTTGGGACTAGTATTACACGGAATGAGCATACTCTGGATGAAATGAATCAGGAAGAATTGCTGGAATAGCTACAAGTTTTAGACATACTCTCAATTTCCCCCCAACTGAAAAACTACTTTATAGCTACTTGTTTATAATTGGTCTTTTAATCTGAACTTGTTTTCCTTATATTCTTATCTAGCTATTCTTAAAAAGAATTCCACACACACCCGCACCCCTACATGCACCCCCAAATCTCATTTGCAGCCATTTCTGAGATTAAACTCTCTGTCAAATCTACTATTCTTCTTGCTTTGCTTTCCACCTCCTTGTGAAAAGAAAGCACCAAAAATCACCCTTCAATTCCTTCTCCCCATGAAAGAAGTGATTTTGAAAAATGTACAGTAAACAGCAAGAAATGAGGAGGCTCATTGTGTTGAGTTTGGAATGAAAGTGTGATAGTGGATTTAGTGCTTGTTATTCAGCTCCGAAGTTGTACTGAAGTCAGCCATGTCAGTTAGACTGTGTAGCCAGCCCTAATCAGGAAACAGAGCCATTCAAAACCAAATTTGGCAAGCTGATAAATTCTGCTACTCTCTTTAGCTACTGTAACTTTTTATAAGGTCTTTGTAGGAATGTTGCTTTGTGGGAGTGCTTTTAACACATTCATCTCATCTTTTATATAAGGAGACAGTATGCATTCTAAATTATATATCTGATACACACACAAGTATATGTGCATATTTTTCATGTAGAGAGATGCTCAGATGTTTTCAGATGCAGCTAACTTCGGATCTAACTTTAGGTAATGAGATCAAACTGGGACCCAGATTTCCATTGCAGACTGATCAGTCAGTAATGGCGTTGGGGGATTGTTTTGATGCAGTAGAATCATGGATGGTAAAAGAAGCCTTATTTTTCAATTTGGGGTACAGTGAGCTGTTTGGGCACTGCCAAAGCTAGCATTTCAGTGCAGCCTACAGTATAACAGCATCAGGGATATTTGAGGGTTTTGATTGATCTAGTACTTGTATGCACACACATTTGGAGAAGAGTTCTGTTGGGCAGATGGTGGTGCTTGACATAGGGACAAGTGGGATATGTTACCTATTGAGCTGTCTGCTTGCAGGATATTTTTTGTTCTAGAATGAACAGAATAATTCATCACTACTTTGATCAACATTTAGTCTTCATTTTGTATCATGGCTACATGCAGTCAGAATTGACCTATTTAAGTGTTAAGTCAATTGTTATACAATGTCAGGTAAGCAATTCGGTTAACAAATAAAGACAGAATTAAGTGATGGTTGCATATAATTGACGAAGACCATTGATTGTTTTGTAGTCTTATGGACTTGGGCTGGAAACAACAGACCAGGGATCTCAAATTCAATTGCTTAAGAAATTAAGCATGTAAATAAATGAAGTATGTTGTTTGACACATTGGCACCCAAAGGACACACCACTGAATTCTGCAGTTGCTTCCATATACAGTATGACAGAGCTTCTGATTGTCAAAGGTAATACCTATGTCCTACTAACTCACCCATTTATGCAATATGACTCCTACTCATCCTTTAAATTTTTGTTTAAATATTATGTGTTCTGGGAAATAGTTCTTAACTACCATGGTAATTACCATTTTTGCCTTCTTTATTCACCAAACCCGGTACTGTGAGACTTCTGATTCTTCCCCAAAGTCAAAATGGCCATGGGAGGGAAAAGTTTTAAATGGATTCAGAGGGCCCAGACAGTCATAATAATACAATTAAAGAGGTATGAAAGAAGATGCCCGAGCTGCTTCATAAAGTATCAAGAATGACAGGATAAGTGTGTTTGAAGCAAGGAGGAGTGTAAAGAGAGGGAATAAAAGCAGTGTGTCTTTTGCCATAATACATTTTAAAAATTTAAGTCTTCACCCTTTATATTTTGATAACCCCTTGTAAGTTGCAAGTCTGACAGAGATTTATATCAACTTGCGTTGCTCTACTTCTCCCCTGCTTGAGAGATGGAATTAATGATACCTTTCACAAAGCCACTTGGGGGACATTGGAAGGCTTGGTGTGGAAGGAATATGAGAACGAGTTGATGATCATGATGCCTACTCAGGCTCTGACTTGATGATGTGGTTATGATATTTTGCCTCAGATCTGAGTTAATGAAACACAGAATGTGTTTCCCTCTGGGACAAAGCAACTTGCTTGTGTGTAGTAGACTATGCTCACTCCTTCACATGAATCATAAACAGATATTTCTCAAGTCACATCACCCTCATTATGAAAAACGTTATTGGATTTTTAGTTTGGGTGGGGAAAGAAAAAAATAGCCTGTAGCCACAGAGCAAAACAAAAATGTTGTCAATCTTTGGTGCTTGGGTGATGGGTTGATATTACTCACTGCTACTAAGAGTAGTAATTATCTTATAATATTGTCGCTTTTCGTACCCTAAAACAGAATTCTATGAGCAAAGGAAGGGTGACTTAATGGTCTACTAAGTTCAATCTGTCTGGATTTTTATAGTTTTTAAGTACCTGTTAGAAGAATTTAATTAAGGTATAGTAATAAAATACTGTAGCAGTAATTGTAAAAATGGAAACTGAGTTCAAATTTTCCCTGCTTTTCTGTACACACAAATATGTTTCTAAGAGACTGCTTGTTGGAAACAAATGGCAACATCAATAGATTATCACAAAACTCTTGTTTGGCCCACCTTTATTGTGCATAATATTGTGAAATTGAACTTGAACTTACATACCATAGGACAAACCATAGGACAAAACTGGAGAATTATTAATAATCCAAAGATGAGAGGAAATCAAGACATGCTTGTATAATTGAACAGAGCTCTGTGGTTGCATGTTACTATTAATTTTTTACATCATTTTTCTTATCTGCAATCTCCTTTATTTCTTCTTCCACCAGCCCCGTGTGAGCGGGGCTAGAGTTAAGGTCAGTGCCTTTCTTTTTATAGAGGAATTAAATAACAAAAACATCAAATGACTTGTTCCAGGTTGTCCACATTCTCACTGGAATAATGAGGAGCAGAAGACCTCTGGTAGGTATCTGTATACACAGCTGGTGTAGATGTTGTTGGAAGTTGAAAGCACAGAGGAATAGATCCTTTTGAATAGCACATTTCCATCTGTAGTGGTCCAGGGACATTGCTGCCTGAACAACAAAGAATAGCTGCATGACCTAGCCCAGTATGAAGTAATAGTCCTGTGATATTCCATGTGACGAGGACTGAAATGACATGTTAATAAAGGCTGGCAAGTAACCTTTAGTTGCCCATGAGGTCAGTCTCCAGAAGACTGAATATCAGCACAGTGAGACAAAGAATGAAACTTTTACCCCATCTCTGTTTTGGTGTGAATTCATCCAGGTCAACCCACCTATCATTTGATATTATAATCCACCTGGCTCCCTATGTGTGCCTCATAAGAATTATTGACTAGTGTTGAATAAATAAACCTCGATTGTCCTTATTGCTTTGTGTTTTAGAGAAGCAGCTTCTCTGTAGGAGAAAATTGACACCCTTTATAAAGAGCTCTGCTCTTTTAACTTTTAAGGCTCACATACATTTGAAACTGTTCTTTTTTTTTTATTCATGGCATCTCCTTTCTGATTGGCAGTTACATGACCTCAATTCTCCTGATTCTCTGGATAGACTACTCTGTCTTTAATAGGCCTCCCAAAGTGGATTTCATCAATACCGTGCAGCCTACAGTTCAAGTCAGAGCATCCTGATGTAAACTCTAAATTGGGTGAAAATCCTCTTTATGTGAGGTGGTAAGAAAGAGATGGAAGATCTAGTTTTATTTATGTAAATTACAAGATAAACATATCTAAAAACCAATAATGGCTTCCTTCTACAGGTTCCTGGGTAAGCTTTAGGTATTTTCCAGTTAGAGTCTATCGACTTATCCCAACTCTCTTTTTCAAACTTTTAAGTTTTTGAGTATTTTGTATGGCCACCCTAACAAAATTAGTTTTCCTCAAATTGGATTTGAGAAATTTTTGGGTATCTAAGGGCCAGTTTTGCAGGATCTGAATATTCTTTACAATAATTTTAAAATTTGTGTTCATGTTTGAATCATAATTTTTAAAATGCAAGCATGTAGTGGATATTTATTGTTGATTGTTTGATACATCTATTCCCATTCTTTCTTGATAACAACTAGAATTCACTTCTCTGTCTCAGGCACAAAGTGTGAATGACCTGAGTCTTGTCCATGGTTCTTGGAAGTAGCTTTGATCATGCGTGATCAGCAGATCCCATTCTTTCATCCTCAGGGATGAACTAGTGGCACCATTATAGCCAATGGAAAATGACTGCCAGGGGTTCTTTCAGAGATGACCCAGTTTAAGTTGGGTTTTCTTTTGTTTGCAATGAAAAGAAATCCTGACAAGTGCATAGATCATTTGAATGAATATAGTACTTGTGTTTATGCTTTGTTTTCAGTATCTTTCTTGAAAAATAGTGCTACTTTAATCATTTTGAGCTAATAAGAAAATAATAGAGGCCTATTTAATACATAAGTGATGTAAATATAAATGAAGTTTTTTCAGTAGTCCAATACAGAGCAGTGAATCATGGAATGATGGCCGTGTTTCAAGCCTGAAGAACCTGAAAGGACCCCTAGCACAAGTGTGGACACTGGACTCAGATTGCAAGCAGCCTATAGTGTGCTACAGCACAACATACTACCATTCATCACATCAAATTAAGTTTTCTAATTAAAAACTTATTGGCTCGTTTTTATTTAATTTAAGACATTTCTGTTCAAGAACTGTAAGCACTATAGGCACTGTAAGTTTGGGTCATACAGATTTGAGTGACATTAAAATAAAATTAACATCAGGGACTGAAGGGGAAATATTTTTTTTATTACAGAGAATCTGTTCACTTCTTGAGTTTTAAAAGTGTTTCCATAAATGGCAAAAGGTGGATTTATGTTAAAAAAGATTCAGACTATGAGATTGGATAAACATCCTCCTGTCTGGAACATTACTGAATTGTACCAAATGACATAAAAATCTACCTTGACAAGTCCAACCCTTACAAAGGAGCTTCTTTCTTCTAAGGGAGACCAACTGGTTTGGAAGCATCACTGCTCTCATTTTTAACTCGCCTGTGTGTAAGTTCATTCAGCAAATTCTTGGAACAGACGTGAAAAGGAGCCCAAGCTCAGCAAGTTCAAGAGAAAAGCCAAGCACCACCTAGGGTCAGTGAGGGGGAGGTGGGTTCGTGTAGTGCTATGGGGTATGACGGCGATTACCCCTTTCTCTGTAAGGGTTGGATTCCTACAGGGTAAGTCCTCAGATCTTGATGTCTACTTTGACTTGAAATTCACAAATTGTCCCATTGAAACAGGCTAAACTTTGATTCCCAGCACTTGTACAATGTCACAAGGGAGCAACCTTTTTCTAGAAGGAGCCTCTGGGTGTATACATCAGCGGTAATTGGCAGTCTGTGTTTATCTGTTGCAAGAATAAACTCAGGTCAATTCAGGTCAGCTCAAAATACTGTACTTTCCAAAATCCTATCGTATGGCCAATGTGATGCTGTGTACTGGGTCACATAACAGGTTGTGATCCTTTCCTTCAAGATTTTTGTGTTATGGGGAGAAGGAAAATTTTAATGCAATGAGATAATCTAAGGACAGGGGCAATCTGGACTACTACGGGAACTCAAAGGGCTATTATCTGATAATTAATTGGAATAAAGGGAAGTAAATGAGTTTTTGATTATTTTCAGTACCACATACATGCACATAGTTGCTTGACTAAATATTTTGGCTTTACAACTGGTGCCACCAGCATCTCCTTTGATAAATTCAGACAGACTTAGATAACAATACATGAAAGATACAGATTCAACTGTGCTACACGATACAAGAAGATTCTTGCTGCTTTTTAATTCTCATATTTTAAAGTTACCAGCAGTATTTTTGGCCAGTTTTATTTTGCTATTTAAGAAAACATATTTGATGAGACAGCTACAGTTTTCATTTCCATACCCATGTGCAATGGAAAGTGACTCTTTCTTGCCAACCAAGCTAAAGTGACATATTCCTTATGGTGCCCTGGCAGGTGGAAGCCAGACCTTGAGATGAGTATTCATTAGATTCCAGCATCCTCTACTCACTAGTTCTTGGTAAAATTAATTTGTTGTTCCTTCAAATATGGATGCCCTCAGACACAGCAGAAATAGCATGAGGAGAAGGTGGCTATGTTGGAACCATTTGGAGGAGAGAATAACTGGGTAGGAATATGGCTATCTGGTGGCTGATGAACAAGGAGACTGAAGCCTTGAGAGCATTGTACTTTTTTTCCTTCAAGCCTCATAAAGAGACTGCTGTAGTTTCAGAGCTGAATTCTCTGTTTTTCTTGGATTGGTAATTTGGGCCAATATGTCTGGGTTGTCAAAAACCACATCCTCTTTATTTAAAGTCTTTCCATTTTTACCTTTTACTTCCTTGGCAGCCAAAAGCCCTTCTTGTTGCTAATTCTATGGATTCCTTCCATTTTTTTTAATTTGGAGAAAAGCACCTTAAAAGTCTTTTCATACAATGTGGAAACCATGTATGTGAGACTTCCCTGTAAAATTGAGACTTGTGAATGCATTGATAAAGGATTATTTTTCTTTATGTTTCTTTTGGGGTCCTATCTAATGGTGCTTTAAAAGTTGATGGGTACCAAATTTATTGAGAAATCTAGGAAAAGTATAATTTAATCTAATGAAAATTTAATTATACTGAGAAATAATGAGGTCTAGAGATCCCACTGGAGTGCTCACTGGGTAAATATGCTCCTGTGACAAATTTCTTCACATTGAGGTAAAAAATCATGGAGACATTCTCTGTGTGTTTATTCATCTTTGGAAGAAAATAAGAATATTTGTGGTGTGTGTGTGTGTTTGCATAAGCGTTACTTAAAGCAAGTGTTTGTAAACAATAGATATACATTTGTATAGTCTTTGGAAAGGAGCCTCTTTGAATACTCTAGGATTAAAGAGAATAGTCATAGAAAAGCAGCTAATTCTGCCTTGGTAAATTGATAATTTATTCTCCCAATATGTACTGAATACATTGAAGGGGTATTCAGAGCAGTGCAGTCTAAAGTAGTGGCTGTCTGCTTTTTTCAATGTTCTTAGTTCAAGGTTTTGAAAATATAATTGTTAATATATATTACATAAAAATACAAGGGAGAGGGTAGTATAGAGAATCTGTGGTCAGGTATTAAAAAAAACACTGTTTACTTTATAGAGGCTCTGAGGTATTTCTCCCACTAAAGGGAGTATTCTTTTTACTTAGTCTAGAGATTCTAGTATTTATTGGACCATGGATCTCCTCTTTCCACCCAGTGAATATTTACACATCTCATGGAACATAACATTAGAAAAAATAGCCACATGGATGGCTTTCATTATCTCCAGTGGTCAACTGCTATGTTGTGGTGTCATGGTGGCACAGTCACCAAAAAATAATGTTTCTAAGAATGTGATATATTTGTGATAAAATGATTAGACTTCCAAGTCCAGGTTTCTTACTTCTGTGTTAAAGTCTTGGCCAGGAGGAGCCCAGCATCCTGCTCAGGATGGAATGGCAGCCTGTGCCCATGTCTGTTAGGTTAAAGCACTCACTGCCTTCCCTCATTCCTCACCTTTCAGGTTTAAGGAGAGTCCTATATCACACAAACCACAGGAGCAGTCCTCGTTCTTGTTCATATCTTCTGTCTCTGCAAGGCAAGTGATGAAGATATGGAAGCGCCTCATCCATCAGTTCCGAAGTGGGTTCGCTGTGGGATTTGGACAATCATCTTTATTTCCAGCCTTTTTCTCATTCTCAGACTACTATTAGAATACTGACACAAGATCCAGAACAGGCAACAAAAACTATGGAGACAAATATATACGTACATGTATTTTCATATGAACTGTCTGAACTACTGAATATAAAGCTTTGTAGAAAATAATCCCTTTTATCTGCATACGGTTTAAGACATATTTTCATATCCATTATTTCATTTGATTCCCAACTCTATTCTTGAGAAATTTCCAGGAGTTTAAACAGGTTAGATAGATTCAGAAAATGATGAGCACCTGAGACTAAAAGCCATGACCCCAAATTGGGTATTCTTAAGAAAGGCATGAAGCAGTCTCTTTATTGAGTCATAAAGTGACTCTGTTAGGAAAGTTTCAATTTCTTTTTAAAAACTTCCAATACATAAAGAAGAAAGTTTCTGCTTGGTTCTAGTCTTTTTAAAAATTTTATTAGTACATGTTTGCAGTACAAGAATGTTTACATTCACCTTGGGGAGTTAATACATGTATAAAATACAATTTTAGCACATTTTCCCTTTCAATAAACACAAGGATGGACACAGATTACAATGTATTAATTTTATTTCTCAATTATCTTCTATTTGTGGTGACATAATTTTCTTTTTATGAAAAATATTAATTTTATTAACCAGGTAATAATATATAGAAATAGTTCGATGTTTAAAAGTACAAAAAGATATAACTGTTTTTAGCTGTTTTAATTTTCTATAAAGTCAACTATGGTCAATAGTTTCTCATTGGTATTTCCAGAGATGTATATAGTAATAGAAAAATAAATGTATGTGTGTATTTCTATATAGATTTTAAAGCTTAAGTGGTAATATATTAGTTATGCTGCTTTGTACATTACTTTTTCCCTATAAATATGTATCTGGGGGTCCCAGATATGATAAAATTTGAAGCTGGTTCATGGAAGACCAGTCAACTGATTATACCATGCTCTCTCTCTCTCTCTCCTGCTCCCTGTAAGTGAAAACAAGACATGTTGCTGAAAGCTTTGCTCCAAAAATAAAACAAGATAGATTAAATGAGGACTAATCATGACTTTCACCTCCACATTTTTTCCTTTTGCTCTTGTGTTGTCTTTTCCTGCAAATGTTTCTTGAAACAGAAGAAGGAATATACTCTTTCTTATCCAGTGGAGAGAGATCTGCTAGGAGGGAATAGCGTTAATGAACTTTTTCATCCCCTAATGGTTTAGAGTGGCCTAGAGCATGAATCAAACTAACGAAGGAAAGGGAAATGGTTTTTTCCTAATAGCTTTCTCGGCAGAAAGCAAAGGTAGATTTAACAAAAGATGCCAATAGTCTGATTTGCTGAGGTCCATGAAAACCAACTCACAAATTACAGCCACTGTGGAAAACTGTTCTATTTAAGTCATACACAGTCAACTTGACACAACCTTTGGACTCACCTGCTTTTGCCCTTACCTAATAGACAAGCTTTTAAAAAATTGATAGGTCTTCTCTGAAAATATTTTTGGACTAGATAAAAACAATTTTAAGCCAACTTAGATGCCAATTTCTATGAATTTCAACACATTTAGCCTCTAATGAGCATGTTTTCAGAAGGTAAAAAAATATCAGTTTAGGTTGGGAACAGTAGAGCATGTGGTTAGTATGCTTGAGGTCCTGGGTTCAATCCCCAGGACCAAACACTCAAGAGACAACATAAACAACAACAGCAACAGCTTAACTGTGATCTGGGGTGTCTGGCTCAGCTCTTTAGTGAGTGAGGCCACTAGGGAGTTCTAGGGAGCTATCTCTTTATATGGGACAGAGGAAAAGCTCTTCATCTTCCCTCAGTGACATCATGGATCTCAGCTCATCATCTGTAGAGGGCTGTAGAGGGCTGCCTCAACCACTGGAGGTTAAGGACAGGTGATCTAAAATGGACACCTCACCACCAGTGGGGGGAAGAATCCAAGCAACTGATAGTACAGGTGATTAATTAATTGTTAAGCACCTTCTTAAAAGTCACAAAATGTTCTACTAATTGTAACAACTATCTTGAGATCACTAATAATAATAATAATAATAATAATAATAATAATGTTCCTTATATTTATCAACTTTGTTTTATAGAGATCAGAAAGGTAGAGCTCAGAGAAGTTTAGAAATTTATGCATTCATATAATTAAAGAACAAACCAACGTTCTTTGACTCCAAATCATGAGTCAGTACCCTTTCCTGCATGCAAACACTGATGCTTGAATGATTGCTCAAATAGACTCCTGTTAACATTTATGTCCTTTAATGTTATGGTCTCTTGAAAAATTCAGATGAAGACCAACTGTATGTGAATCATGGTATAGGTTTTACTTATTTTTAAAAATAACCTTATAGATTATTTAAATATGTTGAATTATCACACTGTACCCTATAAATATATAAATTATTATGTGTCATAAAGAACAACCTCAAATGGTAGCACACTGGCTACACTGCTGTTGCCAGTTAAATGTGTTTTGGAGTGTGCAAGTCTGGATATGGCAAAAATGTAGCTGGTGAATGAATGACTGAAAGTCCTTTAAGTCACATGTGCTAAGATGTTCAAAAGAAGATGATTCTTAATTCCCTCTGCATTTTTGTTACCAAGTGATCATCAGTGACATGATAAGAGACACTGTCCCAAGGAAGTTGTGGGGTTGCTGAAGGTCTGATCTCTTTGGTTCTCAAATATGAGACTTATGAAGTGGTATTTCGGGCTCTCATTTGTATTGTAGCTGTTGGAGCTGAATCAGCCATTTCCACAGAAAGGATTACAATGTGGCAAGCTGATATGCTATAAGAAAATACCAGGGAACAACAATGAGAAGTGGTAATCATATTCCCCATAGGTAATGTTTCTTAAAGGGGGGGGGATAAAGATATCTGCAACATGAAGAGCCAGTTTTTGTGTGTCAGGGAACTAATTCCATTGTGAGCCATGTCCTCTTCTGCCAAAGCCTTTCCCCAAAGGTAGTGCTGGCTCCAGGAGCTCTGAGTTGGATACTGCAAAAGATGGCTATGATGCAGACTGTCTGTTTCTTCAGAGACAGGGAAGTGCACTCCAGCTCCCAAGTCTCTTCTAGCATTAACATTAGTTTACCTGCATCTTGTACTTTGTGGATAAGAACACATGACATTGGGTACCCAACCCCTTCCTTGACCACATGTTCCTCAAGACATTCAATCATAGCAAAATACAAAGGCATTAGTCCAAAATATTTGAGGCCCATTCAAGGGCCAGATAAATGCTGTCATGTTTGTTTTCTGGAATCAGGGTTAAGGGGCAGGGTTAAGGGGAAGATTTTTCCCTGTTTCAAATCAAATTTACTGGAAGTGAAGCAATCGTATTTCGCATAAAATTGCTGTTTTTGTTTCTGTGAGACATCTGGCATGCTATGAAGACTTTTTGATGGTCTCACCTTTTAATGTCATTTGCCTAATATATTTGTATTCCCAGATGCAGTATTGCAGAAAGAGGACAAAAATTACCAATTTGAAAGTTGGCTTGGCTCTCTGGTTGTGGGTAGCTAATAATGGTGGTAAACTTATGTTTAATAAATCCAGAGTAAGTATATACCCATCATTCTGAACTTTGCATCCTTGTAGATGCTTGAGTCATTTCAATAATTCTCTAGAGATGAGAACTAACTTGGAGCAGTAAATGCTTTAAAAATAAACCACTAACTCATCATGAGAACATTAACTCATATGAATTACACCAAATTCACAAAATAAGGAGACTAGAAAAATGGTATGTCATTGTATCATTGGCTTCTCACCCACCCCCACGAGACAAATATGTATCTCACGTAAACCTAAACCCTGTGTATGGCTAAACTAGGGACTTCTTAACTGGTGAATTATTTTCTGAAAACCTGATACTCTTTTACCATGTTTTGGCATTGCTCAAAGTGTTCCCTCCCCTTGAAAATTTCCCCTTTACTTCATTTAGTGGAGTCTTTTCTTGAAATAATTTTATTTATCCCCTAACATCCTTTTCTACGTCTTCCATAGTAGTCAAATAATTGGGCTGGATATGTTTCTACGCCAAAGGAACACTAGATTTCTTAGCTTCTTTTGAATCTAGGTGTAACCATGTGGCTGAGTTCTGGCCAGTGGGATATAAGCAGAAGTGTTAGATAGTAGCAACTAGGAATCTCTTCTGCCTTTCTTGGCTCCTTCCCTCCTGTGCTGCTGATTTGCACAGAGACAAGATTGCTACAGATGGAGAGGCTATTCAGGGCCTGAGGTAGCAGTGAGAATGAAGTTTATGTATGGGGAAGCACTAAGTAAGAATCTGAATCTGTGATGTCCTGGGAAGCCTGCCTCCTGGCTGTTGCTGTAGAGAAATAAACACTTCGAAATTATGGCAATTATTGTTACATTGGGTTTTCTGTCACTCATGGTAAACTTAATTCTAACAAATCCATTGCCACATGTTGTACAGCTCACTTCAATGCTGGCACAGGAACGCAGAGCTGTGGGTGAAGGTCATTGATTACCCTGTTTCTCTAACATATGGATGGTCTTTGTGGTCCTCTCTTCTTTCTTCATAGGGTCCTTGAAGTCACCTTTTCTCCTGGATCTCTCTAGTCAACTATTTTCATAGTTGGGTATCATATTTTTTAAGAGGTTTGCTGGAATATCATAATTTTTACTTTAAAATAGTAATGTAACATGGGTGCCTAGAGCCTCATCTCACAGCTCATTTGAGTTCTTGCCTACAGTATTCTGTACGATGTTGTAAGCGCGTGTTCTCCAATTCAACTGGTCTATAACCTGTTTCATGCGTGACTCCAGGGCCAAATGTCCCAGGACCCTAGGGGCCCCAGAGATGCTCCCTAGCCCTCTATTTCTCACCCCTTATGGATTCCACACCCGCATCAGTGCCTTGGTCAGTACACTCTGTGCCTCTCCAGCACTCCTGAGCTATGGCTGGGCCAACAACCAGTGCAAGGCATCCTTTAGACAGGTTCCTGGGCTCCAGGCTTCAGTCACATTCATTCCACAGAGGTTGTTTCAGTGGAAAAATTTATGCCTGGCTCCAGCAGTCTTGATGTTTCTATACACTCAATTTACCTTTATGAGAGTCAATTTTTATGATCTTTGTTTTGATGGATTATAAAAATAATACTACTGTAGGAAATCTGCAAATAATGTAAAGAAAAAAAAGTTTCTTATAATGTCCTATCTAGAGGGAAACATATCTAACATTTATTTCCTTGAAGCTGCTTTTCATGTATATTTATGCATATTTAATTTTATGGAGGTGTTAATCTAATTCTACTTTCTGTAGAATTTTCCTTCTATCTAGCTACCTATTTATCTACCTATGGCTGTAAAATACTATTTTGTGGATATTCTTTCTAGAATGAAAAGTTTATTATTTCATATTTCATTTTTCCCTATATTTTATCTTATTATACATAATATTATGATTAATATGTACATTTTTCTTTTTGAGTTATTTTCTTAGGCTTGATTCTTCAAAGGTCAGAGAATTCTAGATTCTTACAAGGTTTAAGAACTCTTGATACATATTGCAAACTGCTTAATTTGAAAGTTGTAGCCATTTCTGACTTTTAGAATACTTAGAATTTTTCTCATTGAAAATCTTTCCTATGTTTGTTTCTTGTATTAAATTCTTTTATTGGTACATTGTAGGTATACAACACAATTACATTTCTCATTGGGAATTGTACCTTTACATAATGCATCTTGGTTCTTATTTTTTCCCCATTCCTAGCCCTCCCTTCATCCCCTCCACCCTTCCCTATTTACAATGACTTTATTTCCATTTTTCCCATTTCTCAGCATTTTTCCTTTCCCTTCTTTCCTTTCCCCTGCCCCTCCCACTACCCCTACCCCTTTGGGCCTTTTCTTCTTATTTTGCATTATCGATTATTCATTCTAATCATTGGTACATTTTAGGTATACAATATAATGACCTTCATCATTGGAAATTTGCACCTTTACATAGTCTCTCTTGGTTCTTATTTTTCACCCTTGCCCAGCCATCCCTTCAACCCCTCCATTCCTCCCTATTTACAAAGATTTTGTTCCTATTTTTCCATTTTCTCATATTAATCCCATTCCCTTCTATCCTTTCCCCTAGCCCTCCTACTTCCTTCCCCTTTGCCCCTTTTCTTCCTATTTCACGTGACCTATTATACATTTAGTCCTCATTTACACTTTCAGTTTCTCACACCAGAGAAACTATTCAGGATTTACACATGTGTGTCCTATTTATTTCACTTAAGGATAATGCCTCAATGTGCATCCACTTAGCTATAAATGTCTCTAATTTCTCATTTTTTATGGCTGAGTAGTACTGCATTTTATAAAAAAACCCACATTTTCTTTATCCAGTCTCCAGTTGATGGGCATTTGGGCTGTTTCCAACTTTTAGCTATTACAAACTGTGCTGCTATGAACATGGGTGCACATATATCACTGTGGTATGATTCTTTTAATTCTTTGGGGAAGATCCTCAGCAGGGGAATAGCTGGGTCAAATGGAACTTTCAGTTCTAGTTCTTTGAGGTATCTCCATACTGATTTCCACAGTGCTTGCACCAGTCTACACTCCCACCAGCAGTGGAGCAGGATTCCTCTTTCCCCACAGCCACATCAGCATTTGTTATTGGTTGATTTCATGATAGCAGCCATTCTTTCTGGAGTGAGGTGGAATCTTAGCGTTGTTTTCATTTGCATCTCTCGAATGACCAGTGATGTTGAACATTTTTTCATGTATTTATTTGCTATTTCTACTTCTTTGTCTGAGAAATGTGTGTTCATTTCAGATGCCCATTTTCGGATTGGGTCTTTAAATTTGGGAGGTCTGATCTTCTTAAGTTCATTATAGATTGGAGAGACTAGACCTTTGTGTGAGGAACAGCAGGTGAAGATTATTTTCCCACATTGTGGGTTGTCTCTTCACACTGCTGGTGGTTGCTCTTGCTGTGCAGAAGCCTTTTAATAAGAAGAGATCCCATTTGTTGATTGTTTGTGCTAGTTCATGGGCAACTGAGGTTTTGTTCATAAAATCTTTTGCTACACCGATGTCTTCAAGGGTTCTACCTAACTTCTGTTCCAACTGGTTCAGAGTTTCTATTTTAATATTTAGATCTTTAATCCATTTTGATTTTAGTTTAGTGCATGGTGAAAGATACAGGTCTAGATTTAATCTTTGGCAAGTTGAAGCCCAATTTTTCCAGCACCATTTATTAAAGATGCTATCTTTCCTCCAGTGAGGGTGTTTGGCTCCTTTATCGAAGATGAGATAGCTGAGTGTGTCTGGAGTTGTTTCTGCATCTTCTAATCTGTTCCACTGTTCCTCAGGTCTGTTTCTTTGACAGTACCATGCTGTTTTTATCACAGTAGCTTTGTAGTAGAGTTGCAGGTTGGGGATTGTGATACCCCCTGCCATGTCTCTGTTACCTAGAATTGCTTTTGCTATTCTGGGTCTCTTCTTGTTCCAGATGAATTTTTGGATTGTTTTCTCAAGGTCTATGAAGTATGCTGCTGGGATCTCAGTTGGAATTGCATTAAATCTATATAGCAGTTTTGGAAGTATGGCCATTTTCACTCTATTAATCCTTCCTACCCAGGAGCAGGGGATGTCTGTCCATTTTCTGATATCATCTTCAATCTCTCTTTTCAGAGTGCCATCGTTTTCAGAGAAGAGGTCTTTGATTTCTTTCGTTAGGATGATTCCTAGGTATTTCAGTTTTTTGGATGCTATTGTGAAAGGAATTATTTACTCTATTTCTCTCTCAGTGAGTCTGTCATTGGTGTAGAGGAAAGCTAATTGATTTTTGTGTGTTGATCTTGTAACCAGCTACTTGACTGAATTTGGTTATTAAGTCTAGAAGACTTTTGGTGGAGTTCTTGGGGTCTTCTATATAGAGTATCATGTCATCTGCAAATAATGACAATTTGACTTCTTCATTTCCTATCTTTATTCCTTTTATTTCTTTCTCTTGTCTAATTGCCATGGCTAATGTTTCCAGAACTATATTGAACAAGAGTGGTGATAGTGGACATCCTTGTCTTGTTCCTGATTTTAGTGTGAAGGATTTCAGTTTTTGACCATTTAGTATGATATTGGCTGTTGGTTTTTCATAGATGGCTTCTATCAGTTTGAGGTAGAGACCAGCTTTTCCAATTTTTTGTAGGGTTTTATCATAAATGCATTTTGCATTTTGTCAAATGCTTTTTCTGCATCTATGGAGATAATCATATGGTTTTTGTCCTTGGCTCTAATGATATAGTGTGTTACATTGATTGATTTGCGTATATTGAACCATCCCTGCATCCCTGGGATGAATCCCACTTGATCAGGGTGTATGATCTTCTTGATGATCTTCTGCATTCTGTTTGCCATTATCTTATTAAGGATTTTTGCATCTATGTTCATTAGTGAGATTGGCCTATAGCTCTCTTTTTCAGTTGGGTCTTTCTCTGCTTTGGGGATCAAGGTGATGCTTGCTTCCAGGAATGAATTTGGGAGTATTGCTTCCCTTTCAATTTCATTGAAGAGTTTAAACAGTAGTGGCAGCAGTTCCTCTCTAAATGTCTTGTAGAATTCAGCAGTGAAGCCATCAGGGCCCGGGCTTTTCTTAGTTGATAAGTTTTTAATTACCTTTTCAATTTCATTGGTTGATATTGGGTTGTTCAGAATTTTGAGGTCTTCTTCGTTCAATTTTGGTAATTCATATGTATCTAGGAATCTGTCCATTTCTTCTGTGTTGTCCATCTTATTGGCGTATAGGTTCTGGAAGTAGGTATTGATGATCCTCTGGATTTCTGCTGGGTCTGTTGTAATTTCACCCTTTTCATTCCTAATTGCATGGATTTGGGCCTTTTCTTTCCTTTTACTGACAAGGTTGGCTAAAGGTTTGTCAATTTTGTTGATTCTTTCAAAGAACCAACTCTTGGCTTCATTGATTTTTTGTATCATTCTCTTAGTCTCCATTGCATTGATTTCTCCTCTGATCTTTACAATTTCCTCTCTTGTATGAGCTTTGGGATTGTCCTGCTCTTCTTTTTCTAGAAGCTTGAGGTGCAGCATCAAATTGTTTAATGGGGCTTATTCTGTTTTCCTAATATGCATATTCACTGCTATGAATTTCCCTCATAAGACTGCTTTCATTGTGTCCCATAGATTCCGATATGTTGTATTGTCATTGTCATTTAATTGAAGGAACTGTCTGATTTCTTCTTTAATTTCCTCTGTGACCCATTGGTTATTCAGAAGTGTGTTGTTCAATTTCCATGTGTTTATGAAATTTTTGGAGTTTCTTTTGCTATGGATCTCCAATTTCATCGCACTATGGTGTGATAATATACAGGGGATAACTTCAGTTCCTTTGCATTTACTTAAACATGTTCTATGTGTGAGTATGTGGTCTATTTTGGAGAATGACCCATGTGCAGCTGAGAAGAATGTGTATTCTGATTTTGTGGGGTGGAAGACTCTGTAAATATTTGTTAAGTTCATTTGTTCAAGAGTTTTATTGAGTCCTAGTATTTCATTGCTTATTTTTTGTCTAGTTGATGTATGTTTTTGTGACTGTGGGGCATTGAGGTCCCTCACTACTATTGTATTAGTGCTTATATGACTTTTCATGTCCATTAGTATTTGTTTTACATAGTTGGGTGCACTAGTGTTTGGTGCATAGATATGTATGATTGTCGTCTCTTCCTCTTGGATTCTTCCCTTTACAAGGATGTAGTGTCCTTCTTCATCTCTCTTAATCAGTGTTGGTTTGAAATCTACTTGATCTGCCAAGAGGATAGCTACTCCTACTTTTTTTTGGGTTCCTGTCACATGCAGTATTGTTTTCCACCCTTTAACTTTCAGTCTATGAGTTTCCTTTTGAATGAAGTGTGTTTCTTGTATGCAGTATATTGTTGGATTTAGCTTCTTGACCCATTCTGCCAGTCTATTTCTTTTGATTGGTGAATTGAGACCATTAACATTGATGGTTATAACTGAAACATATTGACTTGTCATTGCCATGACTTTTTCTTTTTGTTGGGTTCTCCCCCTTTCCATTTAATTTCTTGTCATGCCAGATGGGTTCATTCTGCTTTGCTTCCTGGGGTTGTGATCCTCAATGTCTGTTCCTAGGATATTATGTAAAATGAATTTTTTTTCTTATTTTTAATTTTTCGTTATTTTTTCTATTGTTTTCAATTTTTTTCTTCTTTTTCTTTTTTTCTTTTCTTTCTCAGTCTCTCACTCTCCCACATTGTTCTTCATCTCCCTTTTTGTTCCTGTACCTGCTCTATTTCAGATTTCTTCTTTCTTCTTCTTTTCTTCTCTCTTTTTCCTTCTCCCAATTGTGATTAGTTTCAAGAGAAAGTGAATACAGTTTTTAGCTTCCCTATTGCTGATAGGTGGTTCTGTTCTTGTCTTTGTTCATTTATTCTGTCTTTTCCTCTTATCTTCAAAAGTTTCCTAGTTTGTATGAACTTCATGTGTCTTCTGGCCTCACTGATAATCTTTCCCTATCCTTCTACCTATCTATCCCTCCTTCCCCAACTTCTTCTAAGTCCCCATCCCAAAAGGTAAAGTTGCTATATTGAAGAGTTTATTCACTATAAACATATTTTGTGCTGGACCTCGATTTTGATTTGATTCATGGTTAAAGGTGATAGATTAATAACTACCACAAATTGTCATTTTCTAAGCTGTACTTTATACTGTTGTTATTGCTGATTGTATCACTTGCGCTAAGGTGTGTGATCTATCTACTCAGTTATCCTTCTGGTATAATGAAAGTGAGATTACCCTGGAGACATTGGAAACTTAAAACCTTAAGACCAGCTATATCTAGAAGACACCTCTGAAAAGCAATCATTCCATAAGGGTTCTAAATACAAGCAACGAAGATACCTACAATAAGTAGTATTGAAGTATCAACCCAGGAAGTAAGTAAACCAATACCAACAAGAAAAATAGAAATGAGAAGACATTTAAGCAAGGCACAATTTCAGACTTAAAGCCCACCAAGGGGAAACTCTGGGAGAAATGAGGTGGAAAAGGCTGAAAATGAACCACCTGGACACCGTGAACTGATAACACAGGAAGAAACAAAACAGATGAATGAGGCTCTAGAAAAATTCAAAACAGAAATAATTTCCCAGATAAGTACAGAGATGGAGAACAGAATGAAAGACATGATTAGAAACTCTAGAACAGAAACAGATAAAAAAAAATAGATGAGTTCAGGACCATGATGGAAGCCATGAATGACCAGCATAGGAAAGAAATGGAAATCATGAACACCCAAGATAGGAAGGAAATGGAATCCATGAAATAGATTCAAACAGATATCCAGGAGATTAAAAACACTATTGGAAGTATACACAGCAGGCTGAGCCAATCTGAAGACAGAATATCAGATACAGAAGTCAGGATGGTGGTCAATGACCATGAAAAGAGAGATCTTATAAAACTAGTAAAGGATCATGAGAAATTAATCCAACAGCTCCGAGATTTCACAAAGAAGAACAATATAAGACTGATAGGAGTCCATGAAAAAACAGGAGAAAGTACAAATGACATAAAACACTGTTCACAGAATGAATGACAGAGAACTTCCCAAACAGAGCAAAAAAATTTGACAGATAAGTGAGGCATGTAGGACTCCAACTAGCCTTGAGCAAAAAAAAAATCTACATCTACAGATATAATAATCAAGATCCCAGAAACCCAACAGAAAAACAAAATATGACAAGCAGTTAGAGAAAAGAAACAAATCACCTACAAAGGAAAGCCCATCAGAATCACAGCAGACTTCTCAACACAAACCCTCAAGTCAAGGAGAGCCTGGGGTGAGGTCTTTCAAGCCCTAAAAGAAAACAACCTCCAATCTAGACTGATGTATATTGCAAAATTATCTTTCAAAATTGATGGGGAAATAAGATACTTCCATGACAAAGAACACCTGAGAAACTTCATTAACACCAAACCCGGACTCCAAACAATTCTAAGCAATGTCCTAGAAAAAGACAATGAAGGTCACAATTCCATGAGGCCCACAGAGCAAATCCATTGGCAAGAAAAGAAATTAAAAGGAGAGGGAGAAAAAATATAAAAGAGCCAACAACAGGAAAATAACATAACAATGATAAGTCAATTCATATCAGTTATAACCATCAATGTTAATGGCATCAACTCACCAATCAAAAGAAACAGATTGGCAGAATGGATTAAGAAGCAAAATCCAACAATATGCTGTATACAAGAAATGCATCTAGTTCAAAAAAACCCTCATAGACTGAAAGTTAAAAGATGGAAAACAGTTTTCCATGTGACAGGAACACAGGAAAAAGCAGGGGTAGTTATCTTAATTACAGACAAAGTAAATTTCAAACCAAAACTAATTAAGAGAAACAAAGATGTTCACTACATCCTTGTGAAGGGAACAATCCAAGAGGAAGAGAGGACAATCACAAATATATATGCACCAAATACGAATGTCCCCAGCTATACAAAACAAATATTAAGGGATATGAAAAACCAAATAAGCACTAATACAATTGTAGTGGGGTACCTCAATACCCCACTGTCACAAATAGACAGATCATCTAGACAAAAAATCAACAACAAAATTCTAGAACTGAACCAAGCTTTTGAACAAATGGACTTAATAGATGTCTACAGTGTGTTCCACCCCACAAAATCAGAATATACAGTCTTTTCAGCTGCACAAATAGACCGTGTACTAGTTCATAGAACATGTTTAAGTAAATGAAAAAGGATTGAAGTTATCCTGTGTATATTATCAGACCATAGTGCAATGAAACTGGAGATCAATACCATAAGAAACCACAAGAACTTCACAAGCACATGGAAAATGAATAACACTCTCCTGAACAACCAATGGATCACAGAGGAAATTAAAGAAGAAATTAGACAGTTTTTGCAATTAAATGATAATGTCAGTGCAACATACAGGAAATTATGGGACACAATGAAAGCAGTTCTATGCGGAAAATTCATAACAGAGAATGCCCACACTAGGAAAACAGAGCAAGCTCAAATAAACAACCTAATGCTGAATCTTAAGCTCCTAGAAAAAGAAGAGCAAGACAAACCCAAAGCTTGTACAAGGGAGGAAATTATAAAGATCAGAGCAGAAACCAATGCAATGGAGACTAAGAGAAAGATACAAAAAAATCAAAGAATCAAAGAGTTGATTTTTCAAAAGAATAAATAAAATTGATAAACCCTTAGCCAACCTCATCAGAAAAAGGAAAGAAAAGGCTCAAATCCATGCAATTAGGAATGAAAAAGGTGAAGTCACAGCAGACCCAGCAGAAATCAAGAGGATCATCAATACCTACCTTGAGAACCTCTACTCTTAATAAAATGGAAAACACAGAAAAAATGGACAGATTTCTAGATATGTATGAATTATCAAAGTTGAATGAAGACCTAAAAATTCTAAACACCCCAATTACAATGAGTGAAATTGAAAACACAAAAATTTACCAACAAAGAAAAGCCCAGGTCCTGATGGTTTCACTGCTGAATTCTACAAGACATTTAGAGAAGAACTATTGCCACTACTCTTTAAACTTTTCAATAAAGTTGAAAGGGAAGTGATACTTCCAAGTTCATTCCTGGAAGCAAGTGGTACTTTGATTCCAAAACCAGGGAAAGACCCAACCAAAAAAGAGAACTGCAGGCTAATCTCCCTAATGAACATAGATGCAAAAATCCTCAATAAGATACTGGCAAACAGAATACAGAGGGTCATCAAGAAGATCATACACCCTGACCAAGTCGGATTTATCCCAGGGATGCAAGGATGGTTCAACATACATAAATCAATGAATGTAATACACTATATTAACAGAGCCAAGGATAAAAACCATATGATCATCTCAATAGATGCAGAAAAAGCATTTGACAAAATCCAACACACACTCATGATAAAAACCCTACAAAAAATCAGAATAGATAGTCTCTACCTCAATTTTATAAAAGCCATCTATGAAAAACCAACAGCCAATATCATGCTAAATGGTCAAAAACTGAAATCCTTCACACCAAAATCAGGAACAAGATAAGAATGTCCACTATCACCACCCCTGTTCAATATAGTTCTGGAAACATTAGCCACAGCAATTAGACAAGAGAAAGAAATAAAAGGAATAAAAAGATAGTAAAGGAAGAAGTTAAACTGTCATTATTTGCTGATGATATGGTACTCTACATTGAAGACCCAAAAAACTCTGCCAAAAGACTTCTAGACTTAATTGACAGGTACGTAGAGTAGCTGGATACAAAGTAAATACTCAAAAATCAATAGCTTTCTTGTATACAAATAACAGACTCACTGAGAGAAAAATTAGGGAAACAATCGCTTTCACAATAGCATCCCAAAAAATGAAATATCTAGGAATCAATCTAACAAAGGAAGCAAAAGACCTCTACATTGAGAACTACAACACTCTGAAAAAAGAGATAGAAGAGGATGTAAGAAAATGGAAAGACATCCCTTGTTCCTGGGTAGGAAGAACCAATATAGTAAAAATGGCCATGCTTCCAAAGTTTCTATACAGATTTAATGCAATTCCAATTGAAATCCCAATAGTATATTTCACAGATCTAGAGAAATCAATTCAAAAATTCATTTGGAATCAGAAAAGACCCAGAATAGCAAAAGCAATTCTAGGCAACAGCGACATGACAGGGGATAGGTATCACAATCTCTACCTTGAAACTATACTACAAAGCCACTGTGAAAAAAAACAGCATGGTACTGGCAAAGGAACAGACCTGAAGATCAGTGGAATAGACAAGAAGATGCAGAAACAACTCCAGACATACTCAGCTACCTCATCCTTGACAAAGGAGCCAACCATCCTCACTAGATGAAAGATAGCATGTTTAATAAATGGTGTTCGAAAACTGTATTTCAACATGCCAAAGAGTAAAACTAGACCCCTGTCTTTCATCATGCACAAAACTAAAATAAAGTGGATTAAAGATCTAAATATTAAAACAGAAACACTAAACTTGCTGGAAGATAAGTTAGGTAGAACTCTCGAACACATTGGCATAGGAAAAATCTTTATGAACAAATCCTTAGTAGCATGGGAACTAGCACAAAGCATCAACAATTGGTATCTCATCTTATTAAAAAGCTTCTGCACTGCAAGAGAAATCACCAACAGAGCTAAGAGACAACCTACAATGTGAGAAAAAATTGTTACCAACTGTTCCTCAGACAAAGGACTACTATCTAGAATACAGAAAGAACTAAAGAAATCAGACCCCCCAAATATAAAGACCCATTTAAAAAAATTGGCATCTGAAATGAACAGACATTTCTCAGAACAAGAAGTAAAAGCAGCAAATAAACATATGAAAAAATGTTCAACATCACTAGTCATTCGAAAGATACAGATGAAATCAACATTGAGATTCCACCTCACCACAGTGAGAATGGCTGCTATCAAGAAATCAACCAGTAGCAAATACTGGCAGGGTTGTGGGGAGAAAGGAATCCTTCTTCATTGTTGGTGGGAGTGTAACCTGGTGCAACCACTGTGGAAATCAATATGGAGATACCTCAAACAAGTAGGATTGGAAGTCCCATTTGACCCAGCTATTCCTCTGCTGGATATCTTCCCAAAAGAATTAAAAGAATCACACCACAGTGATATATGTGCACCCATGTTCATAGCAGCACAGTTTGTGATAGCTAAAACTTGGAAACAACCCAAATGCCCATCAACTGGAGACTGGATAAAGAAGATGTAGTTTTTCTATAAAATGGAGTACTACTCAAACATAAGGAATGAGAAACTAGAGACATTTATAGCTAAGTAGTTGCACATTGAGGTCATACTCTTAAGTGAAATAAATAGGACACACACGTGTAAATACTGAATGATTTCTCTGGTGTGAAATCTAAAAGTATAAATAAGGATCTAAATGTATAATTGATATTGTGAAATAGGAAGAAAAGATCTAAAGGAGTAGGGGAAGTGGGAGGGGTAGGGGATAGAAAAGAAGGGAAAATAAAAAATATGAGAAAAGGAAAAACATGGAAACAAGGTCTTTGTGAATAGGGAAGGGTGGAGGGCGTGAAGGGAGGGCTGGAGAATGGGGATAAAATAAGAACCAAGATACATCATGTAAAGGCACAAGATCCCAATGATGAATGTAACTATATTGTGTACCTAAAATGTACCAATAAATTGAATTAAAAATTTAATTGAAAGAACATGTGAGATCAAAGTAGTTAAGTCTTTTCACCCAAAAATATTGTATGGCTTTTTTACCTACCCAACTGTTTTATAGTCTTGTTGAAGGTTGGTTGCTGTCTGTGTGAATTTTGAAATTTCTTGTTATGGTTGTTACTGTTTAATAAAAATTTAAATGTATTATTTTTATTCTCATTCTTTACAGTTCCTAACAGCTATTGCTGGTATATGGGAATCAGGTTCATTTTCTATTTTTCTATAATTACCTTGTTTCTAAATCCTTTACTGAAATATCTTATATTATTATTTTTATAATATTAATTAATTGTATGAGATTATGTAATGTTTTTGTTATTTACTTGTTTTTCATATATATAAGGAATTGGTTGATGCTTTATTTTTTATCATTATAAGTGTGAGCATCATTGCTTCCTATAGTCTAAAGGTTGCAACTATACTTTAGGATATAAAATTAAGAGGCCTGGGACATCACCCATACTAACATATTTATTTTTAAAATGAGGAACTCAGGTTAAAACAATTAAATCTCTACAGTCTTAGTCATGTGTGTTTTCTCAGATCCTGTTACAACACCATAAGATAGATATATGTTTCATTTTTCCCTAGATTGCACTAGTTTTAGAATGGGGAGGAGAATATTAAAGGCTTATGTCATATTATTATAATAAAATATAACTCAGTGATGCCTCTAGCAATAGTCTCAGAAGCTAGTTAATTTTGCTTTTGCTGCTGGTGCCAAAACGCTCTCCTTGGTGCCCTGGATGGGTTTGTGCTGCTTCTCTCTCTTCCTTTCGCCACAAAAGTAGGGTTTTTGCCATCCTCACTCTCTTGTCATCATCTCTTATGTTAGAAAAGTGTTCTTGCTCTTTCTATTGGCACACATACCTTTTTTATTGGATTTATAAAAGTAGCCTGTCTCTGTAAATCACAAATACCAAAAATATGGTAGTGGTTCCCAGGCCTAGGTTAAAGGACCTTTGAAAGACCCCAGATGCTTCCTTTAAAGCTTAAAAAAACTGAAGAAGCTAACTTTATTGAACCATATTACATATAATAAGGCATCTCATTTCATGTATATATTTCATTATAAGTTATTACCCCATGTGATTAGAGAGGCTAAGAAGTCCCACTCTCTGCCCTCTGCACCTCTGTAAGTTGGAGAGACTCAGAAAGGTCAGTGACATAGTTCAAATTTCTAAAAGCTTGAAAGCCAGTGGTATAGATGGCACTCTAGTCCGAAGTCCTAGGAGATAGGAACTCTGTGTGCAGGAGAAGTTTGATGTCACAGCTCAGTCAAGCAGAGAGGGAAAAGCTTCCCTTCTCCATGCTTTTCATCTACTCAGGCCCTTAGCAGATTGAAGGATGCCCTCTTGGAGAGGTAATCTTCTCTGGTCAGTCTACACATTCAATCGCTAATCTCTTTCAGAAATACCTTCACAGAACACACTCAGAAATGGTTTTTAACCAGCTATCTGAGCATCTCACGATCAAGCAAGTTGTTAAATATCAGAATATTTTCAGGGATATGGACAAATGTCTGACTATCAGTGAAGCCATAGGACACTTCTCTCATCAGCTCCAAATTCCCCTGTGGTCATTTGCTGCCAATGCTCTCTTTCTCCATCTGTGCCACATTTTCAGAAAGCAATCTGCTTCCTGTCACCATATATTAGTTTTGTTCCTTCTATAATCTTAAATGAAAGAATTATACAGTATGTATTCTTTTGTGTTTGGCTTTTGTGCCCAGAATGAGGATTTTCATTTATTAAGGTAAAGGGTTTGGTGTAGCTTTCTATTTAGGAATATACTATAACTTGTCTATCCATTTACCTGTTGATAGATGAACATTAACTTTTTAAAACTTTTGATTAGTATAAATAAAAATTGTATGAGTAATCATGTACAAATGATTTCCTGTGGGCAAATACCCAGGGGTATTTATATTGGGTCATAAGTTGAGTATACAAATTTCACACACTCCTCTCCCCCTTTCTTCTTCCAGATTGCTTGTGGTTTTTAAAATTTTTTTATATAATTCTGTCACATTACCAACTGGTTCATTTTACTTTTTTTTTTTGGTACCGGGGATCAAACTAGGGTCCTTGCGCTTGCAAGGCAGGAGGTGGAACCACTGAGCTAAATCCCCAGCCTCATTTTACTGTTTTTAAAAAATCTAGGACTAATTGTTCTTTACACTTTTCCACATGGTATATGCATTGAACAACCCACCTATTCCCTTGTCTGTCTTTATGATATACTTTCTGCAATCCTCCATCCTTCTACATCAATGTGGACTCTTGTGTCCAGTCAGCTTCCTTGTGATGTCTTTTTTATTTTCTTCTTGACATTGGGTTTTCCATTTATTCTTATGCTGTTTTACACTTCTTTTGAATAGGATTTCTTTCTCCCCTGGGCCCATAACATACTACTCTAATTTTTCTGGTACCGGGGATCAAACTCGGATCCTTGAGCTTGCTCAGCAGGCAGTGAAACCACTGAGCTAAATCCCCGGCCCTACTACTCTAATTTTTAGTCACTCAGTTAACCTCATATTCCTGAAATAAATACCAATCTTCTTTTCCAGTTTTTTGTTTTGTTTTCAAAAAGTAAGTCACTTTGAAATTTCCAAAGTAAGTACAAATCCTCCTTCCTCACTTTTTGTTTTGAATAGCAAGTAGCAATGGGGATGGAAAGAAGAAGAGCATTTAAGAATTGTGAGCAGGGTAAGAGAAGGGACGTCAGGATTATGTTTAAATCCATCACCGGGTGCAGCACGGAAAGTGAAAGTGCAGCTGCACGTCAGTTTTTACCATATCGAGGTGAAAAGATGATGCAGAGATGTGGACAGAGAAGGCTGGAAATATTCAAAAGAATTAGCACACATAGGGCTTGGTGGTGGGAAGTTGAGGAATGGAGAAGTAGGTGAGTCCTGGCATTCTGGCTGGATAGATGTAGTACCATTTACTGCAGTGTAGGGTGTTGGAGGTAACGGAGGAAAAGGGAAAAAGGTCTATTTTCAAGGATAGCGATGTGACCTATTGTATATAAGCCATTTTTTTCACATACTTCTTAAATGTGCTAGAATTTTAAAAGCAACGAATGTCAGCAAAAAGCAGCCTGGCAGAAATAGGGTGAGAAAGCACAATACCCTACTTGGCCACTCCCAGTAAAACTCCATTATTTTTCAGAGACCAAATTTCTAGTACAGTTGATTACCTTGATTAGTTGCTCCTGTTATTTTTCTGGAATGCAATTTCACACTGATTTTTTTTTCTCATATTCTTACCTTTTAAGCAGAAAAGATAGGCTTGTTAGGAACAGATGCAGTTGGAAACTGAGTGGAGATATTCCAAAAATATCAAGATGGGAAATAAAATGTGAAAGGGTGCAGACCTGAAATTGAACCAAAAAATCCTAGAGAGAAAAATGCAGTAAGTTTACTTAATGAGCCAACCAATTTCAATAATAAAATTATTGCAAAAATAATTCTTTGAAGGACACAAAAGGATATTTTACTGCCACAGAGGACAGTGGCAAAAAGGATGGTGGAGGAAAGTGTAGGCCTATTTGACAAAGGAGAAGAGAGAGAGAAATGAAGGATAGGATTGTCAAGGCTCTAAATCTCACAGTTGGAATGAAACAGAATCAATGATTCTTGGGTTTCATGTTCCTAAGTCACAGAATCTTCTATATATAAATAAGGTGCTGAGTAATAGCATGTAACTTGCAACACTGGAAAAGAGAGGACAAAGAAAGAGGATTTAACATAGACCATAGAGGCATGATTCATCTCGTGAAGGAAATAGAATCACATAACAAAATGTGTCAGTTTCCCTGTTGGCCCCTCACCATCAGGGAAAGACTGTAAGAATACATTTTTTTTCATCCTAAATCATACGCAAACGAAATCACACACTAATAAATTTAGAATGGCTTTAGTGTCTGACAAATTTGCAAGGAGTAAGAAGCAATCTTGAAAGATAAATTTACCTCTACTAAATTTATGCTTTGGACACACATTTCTTGGCTATTATTATTCATTTTAGCATTATATTAGTATCGAATCATATATTCCCTTGCCAATCCATTATACCTTAGTGAAAATGTTTGACTTTTAAAGCAGAGAAAAAATAAATCACTATTGCCTTTCTTCTTCTTGAGTTAATAGAAAACGGTTTGTTGACCAGGCGAAAAAACCCTAATAAAAGTACTAAGATACATTTCTACCTAAAGGCCTATTTGGTTGCAGGCTTTGTGTAGGTGATGCTACACACAATGTCTCATCCAGTAATGTGCACTGAAATTAGTTTTTTCGAAGTCTGACCAAACTCTGAAATTTCTTTACAACTTTTGGTTAGAGTTTCCAAAAGCTGGAAATTCTGCTTATGCTAAAAATGTTAATGTCCACATCATAGAGGGAAATTGCACAACTATAATCACACTGAACTACTCCTTTACTAAGTTATTCCGTAACAAAGGTGAAAGACACAAAGAACTCCATTATATCATTCAGTCATATTCTTCACTTCTTCATTTGGGATCAATAATCAGAGCTGCTTAACCAACTCCTCTCAAGGTCAGAATGTGATGGTGAAGCAAAATATTCAAGCAATATAAAATATTTTTGGGGTTTTTTTGGTGATATATAAACAGGTCTACATGATGAAAACAAATATTTTCCAAATAGTTAATTTATTTGTTTATGAGGTGGCTATAGTAACAGTCTTAAGAAGATATTGTTTGTGTAACTGTAGTTTTATAGTGGACCCTTGAGTTACGATTGGCCTGACATAAAAACAACTTGGGTCACAACCAAAATTTAGTTTTAACTTATGAACAAAGTTTTGAGTTATGACCTGAATGCCAGCTGTTTGTGCTTCCAGAGGGTTTCAGATGCAGATTTAACCCTTAAAGAGTTCTGGAAGAAACATCGCAACATCTTTTCCTGTGTGGGGTTAATTGAGAAATCCTGGGCCAATGTCTCTCTAAGGACACTGAGATCTGCATGCATGCAGGAGAGAGACTTTGAAGGCTGTATAGAGGAGCCCAAGCCTTCAATTGACCAACTTGAGTTACAATCAGCCCTAGAGAACAAATTGAGTTTGTAAGTCAAGGGTTCACTGTATCTCATTGAAAGCAGTGTAGAACCATGTAAAGACCATGACATTAACAGCCAAACATGGGTGCCAAGCTAGGCACTGCCACTTGAAGACTCCATGATATGGACAAATATCAATTTACCTCAACTAAAAACAGGGCCAGTAATAATACCTTGCTGTTGCTTTATGCAATACAGTGAACATCGAGGAATCCAATGTACATGCTTTGAAAATTATAGTCAGAAACATGTTTTTCCTTGGTTTTTCTATTTCTGAGTAGGTTTCATCAGAATTGTAACCAAAATGGTGAACTGATTCCTGGTGGAATTGCCTGTAAGGTTCACTTGGAAATGAATATTTTTGTCCTCTATATTTTGTGTGAATTTAACAAAGAAGACTACTTGGAAGGAGGGAAGCAAAGAAAAGCTGATTTCTCCATTCTTATAGAAGGTGGAGGCAAGTTATAGTTTGGTATTACATATGTTAGTTTTGCAATAATAATTTAAATCCTCCCCCAAGAGATGAGAAGTTTATGTTGGACACACTTGCTGCTTCAACTTCATATTCCAGAAAGGTCTTCTGGAGTCCACACATGAAGACAATAAACTCATAGGAAGTCCATCTGTGCTCCCTGATTATAATCTCTTTAGTTCTCTTGTGGAGATTTACAGAAACTCTGAGCAAAGAAGCCATAATTCTGTCAACACTGCACATCACAGGAGCAAGGACTAGGAAGCTGTGCAGGAGGCTTGTGTTCCAATGCTGGGGCAGACTCAGTAGGACTTGGGCGCAATGCTGTGAGTGCCATTGTCCTGTGGAGCTGTCAGAAGTGGCAATGCCTAATGCCTGGCTGTGGCTGTTGTACTAACGATGTTCTGTGAACACCTCTGATCTTCAGGGAATGGGACAAAACAGCCCTTGCTGAATCTGTGGGCTCACGTAGGGAGTGTTCTCAGCTCTCTCTCAGGTTGTAGGGTATTAAATTACATGAGGCTTGGATTTTCTTGTAAGTCTCTTACTATGTGGCTGGGATGACTGAATAAGTGAGCATGAAAGCGCTGATGTGACTCACAGAGAGGGCCGTGTGTATGTGGGGACCATCCTCTGGTGTGCTAGGTCCCTACCCTCCTCTGTGGCCTTTGTACATCACCTGGCTCTCTCACCCTCTGGCCTTTGTCAGATAGCTCAGTGGGACCCCTTACAGGAGCTCAGTGGGGGACTGGAACAAGGCCAACTGCTTGTTTCCATGGCTCTGTCCCAGTAGGGTTGCCAAAGGGAGGTCACAGTGGTGTTAGCGCTCCTCCCAGAAGGCCTTCTCCATCTCTGCTTCCAACACACATCCCGTCCCTGCAGATGTTGGGAAGTGGTGGTGCACCTTGTCACTAGCCCTGAGTTAGGGCACTCTTCTTTGAGGTTTCCTCCTTCTTCTCATAAATAGGAACTAGTCTCACTATTTAATTCTCCCCATATTTCCCAGGTTAAGAGTGCCAGTGTTTTCCCACCAAATCTCAGACCAAGCAAGCTGGGTGGCCACTAGCTTGCAAATGGGGTCAAACTTACGTGAAGTTGCCAAATAGCTGTTGGGCAGAATGCCTTTCAAGTACAGTGAAAAAGGGGCCCCTCTGCTTCCAGGGTCTGCTAGATAAGGGTTGCTTTCTCTTAGCGCTGTTTAAAAAATATCATATGAAAATTATTTGCTTTACTATTAAAATTAAAATCACTTATTGAAAGAAGGTCATGAGTCTTATTGCTTAATCTAAAGGATGGTTTACTTGATATATTTGTTTTTGGTGGGATAAAAAATAAGCTATGACATTTGTTATTATGAACAAATAAAATAAAACCCCCCTTTCCCCCTCTCCATTCCTTGTTTGCACATTTCTCTCTTTATTGAATTTCTATTGTTGACCCCTAGAGTACAGGTTTATTATTCAGAATTCCAGATTTAGATAAAAATTGTACTCTGGAATGAAAATAGGAAAAGAAAAATCTTACCATTTTCAGTATTTAGCGGTATGAAAACATTGGAACACTTTATTTTTTTTTATGGCAGGGCTATGTAGATTAGCTACACATAGACATGTGAGCTCTTAGTCATATGAGCCATTTATGTTGGCTTGTTTGATTTATTTGTGAGATAATATCATATTTTAAGAGTTTTAGCATGTACTGCTTGTACTGTTATTTTCACAAAAGCATTAATATTGTGTTCCCCTCCTTTTTGGAGATGCATTAGTCCTGGAATTTTGTTCCCACACCACACTCCTCCAAATACTCTATGCATGCAGATATAAAAATACAGTATACCAGAATTAACTTTATTTTGTTTTGAGGACATTATGGCACCCTATGATCGCAGGCTTGACACAGTGAGGTGCCCTGTCTCTTTTTGCCCTGAGGAGAAACATTTGCCCCTTTGGGAATTGCTTCTTCCCAGCTCCAACCACCCATTTGCTTGGGAATCACCTGTTCTTCCCTGATGTGGTCTCACTCTGACTACAAGTAATTGATCTAAATGGACACTGGAATTTTTCTGTAAAAGGAAGAGGAAAGAGAGTCAGTTCCTTACTATAGATGAGAACTACAATTTGTAAAACTCAGGAGCCTTTAATGACCACCTTCTCTCCCAGTCAAAGGAAACCCATTTTCAGAGGGAGAAATAAAATTGGACACTCAGAGGCAGAAATGAGAGTCAGGGAGTGACTTTGTCACTTGGAAGTCCTTGGCTCCACTTGCTTCAGAAATTCAAGAGCATTTCTACATTTCTTAAATTGTGGTTGTTTAAATGTCTTTCAATTATGAAAGATATACCCAGTATTGTTCCTAAGATTTTGCTTTTTGCCCAAGCTGGTTGATTGTGATCTCTATTAACTAGAGCCAAAGCATCTTAACTAAAGCAAAATGCTACATTCAGTTTGAATTCACTCAAGAAACACTTGAGTAGCTTTTTTGAGTCCGATCCTCTAAAGGAAGTGATGTGATATGAAACCTTGTCTCTACTCTCTCTGAGTATGATAAAGCAAGGAAGATAAGATAATATTTTGAGCACTTTTAAGGGCCGAACACTCTGCTTAATGTTTTTATGTGAAATGGCTTTATTTAATGCTCATAATAACTCTGTGTGTATAATAGCATCTATTACATTTTGAAGATAATGTAAGTACTGCTCAGCAAGCTCAAGTCATACGGAAGTTAAGGTTAGAGGCAGGATTTGTACTTAGGACTGTAGGGCTTCTGGTTCCTACTCGTGTTCAATATACCTATATTTAAGGAAAAATAGGTGTAATTTAAAGGTAAGCTTGGAGAAAAAATGACATTTATTTGGAAAAGCCTAGACTAATGTAATGGAGAAGGTGTTGTTTATATGGACCTTGGGGAGTTGCAATAGGATGTGCTAGTTATAGTCTCTCATACTAGCAGTAAATTCAGAGCTGAGCCTGAACCAAGGATAAAAACATGAGATAGCATCAATTAAAATCCCATGGGATGCATCTTATATGTGATTGCTAGTTGCTTTCCCCATTTGAGCTCTCCTGCCTAATACTTCTGTTAAGTAAGGAATTAACCTGCAATTGTAATGATTCGCAACTGGAAAGATTTGATTTTGGGACACCGAAGTCATAAAAATTTAGTATCTTTGAGAGACCGGGTTTAGAAGCTCATAAGCTTGCAGTGAGCATAGGCTTATGGGATTTATAAGCTCTCTATGACTGGTAACGGCCGTATTGTGTTGCTGTTAGACAATCTGTATGTTGGGACTCTTGCTTCCCCTTTTAGCTCCTTGAAAGCAAAGGCTGAGAGATCTTTCCTCTCAGACAGTGTTCTCCTATCTGACAGAGATAAAAGCAATCATTCTGATGCACAACAAATCTGAGCCCTGAAATACCTTAGAAATTATAAAACCAGGGGAGTAAATGTTTTCTGTGCACTTTGGCTCTCCTTCCCCAAGGTAAAAACAGATCTAGTCATGAGTAACCTCAGCTCCCTTAATGAAATTTTTAGATAAAAGTGATCTACTGGGAACTCTCAGTGATCCTTCTGTGTAGTTTTGTAGTAGGCCAATGACTTCCAAGTCCTTCATAAGAAATCTTGGTTATCTACAATGTGCCAGGCACCAAGTTAAGAGATTTGTCTATCCTCTATTTACCACATCACAGTCACACTTATAAAAAACTGAAGATTTGGAGAGGTTAAGAATCTTCCTCAAGGCCACACAGATGGCAGAGCTGAAATCAGATCCCTTCTTCTGTATTACACAAAGGCAATGCATTCACTTTAGCGAGCTGTTGGTAGGCATCAATACTATTTTTTAGCAGGTTTGGATGCTAAAACCTGGAAGTTAAATCATTTGTAACTTCAACTCAGGAGTAGATTTATATAGTGTATGTCCAGTCACAGCAGTATGTTTGTACCAGAGCAGACTTCTAACAATGTTGAAGGTTAAACACTGATCAATGACAACATACAGAAATGGAAAAGCACACTATTTGGAGAGGACGAAGTCAAACTTTAGGAAAATGATTGAGAGTTCCAACTTAGAGTAACTTTAGGAATTATAATAGCTTGTCCAAATTGGCCATTTATTTTTGAAGATATTCATGTCAGGTTCAAAATATGTCAACCTTAGACAACTTTAAAATAATGAGTGGGACAAATACTCTGTAGGCTTGTTGTACAGATACTCTTTGTAAAACAATGTCCTGAGCAGGAGAATAGCCCCATTGCTATCTTTCTCTGAAAACAGTTCAACAGTTTGAGGGGTGAAAATCAGGTACTGAGTGTCCTGCCTGTAAATGATAATCCGTTCATTGCAGCTGATGGTTTTATCTTACACAGATAACTATATTTAAAAGAACGACATTTTGCCTGTATTGTGTAAGGTGCTCATGACAAGTAATTAATGTTTCATCCATTTTAAATCTAAGGTCAGAAAGAGAGTTCTTCATTTTAAAGCAAAAAAGAAATAAGATCTAGCTCAGGAATAACTAGGGCATGCCACCTTGGGATGGAGATGCAGTTGAAGATTCATGTAAGATAAACTGTAAACATCTGGATATCATATGATAAGCCTGGTACTTTCCTGAAAGTTTCTAACTTTAGTAAAGTGGAAAAATAATCTGTCTTATTTAAGATTTTCTCTATGTCAAAAAAAGTCTTGTCTTTATACTTAATAGCCATGAGACCAAGGTCAAATCTTGTCAGATAATGCCACCTGCTTAAATCAAGAGCAAGACTGACAGTCCTTTCCTACACTGGCTGCCATGGGAATTTCTGGGGAACCACAGTGAGCTGGTGGCTCTTCATACAAGTCTTAGGCAAGTCATCAGTTTTTGGTGAAACCGCATGGATTTAAAACCATGGGACCCTAGTTTTCTCTTTAAGAAAAATCTATAACACAGCGCCTGCCTCACAAGCCCAAGGTCCTGAGTTCGATCTCTGGTACCAAAAAAAACCCCAAATCTGTAACAGTTACACCACATTACTTAACTTCTTTTCTCTAGCAATTAGAGTAAGGTAAATAACGTTGCAGAAAAAGTAAGCTCCTAAACTTCTGTGGCTTTGTGCAATAAAATTTGTTTCCTGCTTGTGTCCTCATCTGTGTTAGGCTGGCTATATTTTCTAGGCAGTTCTTTCTCCAAGCAGTGACTTAGGTTTCTGGGCTTTTTCCATTTTATGTCTGTATCACTGGAAATACTCTGGTTCCTTTTTCACTGATGATAGCTTACAATCACGTAGGAAACTTAAAGGATTATGCACAAGAGTGGCACGTCTCATTTCTATGTTTCAAAGGCTGTAATGTAGTCACATGTGCAAGTTGACCAAGAAAATGCAAAACAGACAAGGGGAAACAATTATACATTTCAGTGACTATTTTTGGAGGGTTAAGAGAAGAGTGAGAATGGAAGTAGATGGGAGAGACCTTTTGCTTAGTTGGTGGTGGAAGATTTTATAGGAAGAAAGCAAGGAAATGTTAAACCCAGTGATACTATGGAAATCACCACCCTTGTAACAAAAAACTAAAATCCACAGCTTTGGCCACCAGAGACGAGCAATGCTAAGATTGGTTAGCCAGATTCCAAAATTTTTTAAAAAGTCAAACAAACAGAAAATCCTTTTCAATCTTGATCAAAGAAAGACACATCATAATCGTATAACTATTGGGGCAATCATTCGTTGAAGGGGTCTTTTGACCATAGCATATCATTATACAAATGCATCATTTAATCAGCTAGAAAATCTGAAGAAATAAAGCTTCAGTAAAGTGAGACTTAGTATCCTAGGCATGTGTTTTAGAAATTGTATATACCTATTGTTTGCCACCAACAATCTATTTCCTCTCTTTTTTTGTTGTCTCAAAACTGCATAACAAATCTAACAAATATTTAAGTGTACACCACAGAGTTGTTAACTATATCTATAAATTGTACAGCAGAAGTCTAGATTATTTTAACTTTAATGACTGAAACAATACTCATTGAACAGCAACTCCCTTTTGTTTCTCCCCCTCAGTACCTGGAAACCACTATTCTATTTTCTGCTTCTATGAGTTTTGGTCATTTTAGATTTCTCATAGAAGTGGAATTATACGGTATTTTTCTATCTGTTACTGGCCTATTTCTCTTAGCATAATGTTCCCAAGATTCATCCACATTGTAGCATATGGCAGGATTTCCTTTTTCTAAGGCAGAATAATATTTCATTGTGTGTATATATGATATTTCATTAGTTCATTCATTGGACAATAGACATTCAAGGTTTTTTTTTCTACCCCTTGATGTTGCAAATAATGCTGCAATAAACATGAGAGCACAAATATCGTTTTGAGATTCTGTTTCCAATTCTTTTGTATAAAAGCTCAAAAGTAGGATTGCTGGGTCATATGGGGTGATTGAAAATATGGTGAATGTTTAAATTAGAAAAAAAACTTATTACAATAAGACATATTGCCAAGAATGATGAAATAAGAATGTTAGAAGTAAGAGATAGTATTTTTGAGTATTCTGAGGGTAATGTGGCTTTTACTGTAATGAATGCTTAAATTTAAACGTTCACAATATTTTCTGATAACCTCAATATAGTAGGCTCAGTAGCTGTCACAAAGATTTCTTATCAAATGTGATAGATCGGTCAATTGATCAATAGGCTTACCCAGTCATTTCACAAACTTTAAGTGAAGAGCTTCTTGTCATAAACAATGCACTGGACTTTGGGAGAAGAATGTAAGAATAAGTATGATGTGTTTTCATAGTGTAGAAAGTATGCAAACAAGAATATTACAGTTACAATTATTACGATCCACTAGATAACATTTTTTCTCTGAAAAGATGAATTCTGTTAAAATCTTATAGGATAACTTGAAACCATCTCATCTTAACCTTATCCACTTGACTGATAATTAAATCAATTTTATTTCCAAGGTGGGGTTTTATTAGAGTCCATCAGTTTGTCAGGTTCTATTACCTCCCAACAGGTGTTGTGTGATTTAAAGAAATGAACTGACAAAAGTGTCAAGTGTTTACAGGTGGGGTTTTTGGAAGGTGATTGTGTTATGGAGGGGTGACACTCATCCACTGATGAATCCAAAGCTGAGTGTGCTGTTAGGAGGCGGGCCTGGGCAGAAGAGTTGAAAGAGGCAGGTCACTGAGGGTGTGACTATATTTCCATACCCTGCTCCTCCCTTTGCTCCCTGCTTTCTGGCCACCACGATGTGAGCAGCTTTCCTCTGCCAGACATTTCCACCAACCCCTTCCTGCTTTGGAGCCAGACTATGAACTGAATCCTCTAAAAACTGTGAGCCAAAATAAATTTATCCTTTAAGTTGTGGGTATGGGGTATTGTGTGTCAGTGACCAAAAAGTGACCAAGACATCAATCATACTGCTTTAGGGCCCCATTCCAAGTGTTTTTTAATCTTCATTACCTCCTAAGGGCCTTATGTTTCACATTCTAAGGGCCTTCAACATGTGAATTGGGCCGGATACTATTCAATCCATAACACCATCTGTCTCAGCTTCTGTTTTCCTATCTAGGTTCTGCCCTACTTCTCATTTTAAGTGCTGCTTTTGTTTGTTCTAAACTCTTTGGGATAGATTCACACATTTACTCAAAGCCCAAAATCGTCATGCCTATTGCCTCCAGTTGAGCATTTCAGATCAGTTGTATGCACGCAGAAGGAAAATTAAATGGAATTATGGCACAGCATGTAGAGGGTGTTTAAAGAGTGCCTTTCACTTAAAGAGCTGTTATAAATTATTTATAAAACAAAAATTGCTAACAAAGTGCCTAACTCTTTTTTTTTTTTTTTTGGTACTGGGGATTGAACTCGGGACCTTGCGCTTGAGAGGCAGGCGCCGGAACCACTGAGCTAAACGCCCCGCCCACAAAGTGCCTAACTCTTATTTGTTCTTTACTAATGTTACTTCCTTTGCTCTGCTTTCACTAACTTTGTCAAGAGATTGTTGAAAGATTTTTGAATAAATGATAATATCTTCAAGAGCAGAAATGGACATCACTGTCAGCCGAGACCAGCCCATCATTCCCACACATTCCCAGTTGTATCATGGCCCACCCCCAAAATCTCCTGGTAGTGCAGACAGCTACTGTCTGCTTCCCACAAGATTCTGTGAACCTGTGATGATTCCATGTGCATTTTCTTCATTTTCCCTCAGACCCAAATAAGTATTTGGTTAATTCTATCTTATTAGGCTCCTTGACATCTTTCCTTTCTTCTTCAGCTCTACAGGTGTTAGTTATGTAGCAGCCAAATAGTACCCCTTCTTTTTTCGTCCTTATTCTTGAGCCCACGATCATCAACAGAAATTGAGAAATTGGAAAGAACCAGATCTGTGCAACTGTGTGCCTACAAACCTGTACCCTGGAGCCATCAGCTCAGCTGCCCATAATTCCTGGGGAGTTTCATGGTTTTCATTGTAAATCAGCTTGTTTATATCTTTTGTTTTAAACATAGAACTCTGATTACAGCTAGCCAGTTTTGCTAGATTGTAGAAATTACCCTCAAAGGGACTGGAGGGGACAAAGGAAATGTATCTGTTGGCTGAACTTTTTAAGTAGCAGTCCACAGTGGTAATTTACATTAAAGAAAAAGCAGCATGAGCCTGCCTTGGGATTTATAGGCATTTTTGTTAGAAATGAAAATATCATACTTCTGACCAAAATGGATTGAATGGTTCAGTGCACACAGAGTTCTCTTCATCTGTAAACAGTTTGAAAAATCCAGCAAGTGAGAAATAAAACACTGATTTGGTTTAAAATTGAAACCTCTCAGATAAATTTAATACTTATCCCAAGTATCAAAGGTTTTTGTGTTCAAAATACAGAGCTTTGGGCTATAGCTATGGCAGCATACTGTCTTCTGGATCTGGTTAGTTGAAATGTTTGTGCTCATGGAGGTTTGCAATTCAGTGGAAATGGGAAAAGAATCCTTGGAATGCGACAATTTAAAACTATAAAGAACGCATATATTAGAATATCCGTCTGTGTCTTCAGACAGGTCAAATGGGGTGGTCACATACCAGAGTGAAGCTATATTTCCTGGTATTTGATACCCACAAAACTCCAGGAATAGGTATGTCTAATGAGTTCTAGAGACTGTGTGTAAGTATAGTATTAGGAAAGACTGCTAACCAGAACTGAGAAGGCAGTGGATTGGTCATAGCTTGGCAGTGTTTAAAAGTTAAAAAAAAAATTCAATTTGTTTGAGGGCTAAATAGTAGGATTTATGACTCGGAGAGTCTTTGTAAACTATGATAATTTACAACCAAAGTTTTCTAGCACTTGCCTGGATTTTAGTAGTCTTTTAAACGTTAATTTCCATCCCTATGCTCTGTTCCCATTAGAAATCTAGATTTTAGAGAAGCCGTTATAAGTAATATAAATTAACTCAGAGTCTATTTAAGTTTTGATTAGTAGATGTTTCCTATTTAGCATATAATTTTGAATATAAATACATATTCATTTATTTTATTCACATACACATGGTTTGTAATTTGTGAATGTGTTGATATGCTAAAATAGTTTTAATAATCTATATTTTTAATTGAAAGGAATAAAAATTTTGAATAATAAATTATAAATTTTCTTCATGTAAGACCTCTAGCATAGGGTGACCGAAGGGATTATGGAATCATTAAACATCACTCTGAAAGGGAGCCTGGAGCTCATCTGTCTGTCTAATCCTTCCTCATTGTTCAGATGAGGAATTGAGGCCTGATTAGGTGAATTGATTTACTTTAGCTTGTTAATTCCAGTGACCTCAATGGTAGCAAATCCTTATCAGAAACAATGAAAAGTCATTTAGATCTAGGTCTGATGGATTCATTATTGATCACATTGGATAATATTCACCTTGAAGCAAAAAATTTCATGCGGTTCATAAACCAATTACAGAGACAATATCTTGTCCTGCTTACTCTCCCTGTATAACCCCAATTTCTGGAAAAAAGGGGTTGCAAAAACCTTTAAAATAATGATTGTGTCATTGAAAGAAAATATCCAGCTTTCTAGGTCTATTTTGAAATATGCCTCTCATTTGGTTATGTAAGTTCCAAAGCGTGTGCTTATTATTCATTTGCTTTAATTAGGAGCCTTATTTGAGTTTTACCTCATGTATGAGGATTGCCTTCAACCTTTGAGCAAATGCCGCTATCATTATTGATTCTGTAGCAGGACCTTTGTGCAATCCAGACTCACAGGATTCAAACGAACAATCTCCAAATTGTTTTTGTAAACCACTAAAGAAACAAAGTGTTATTCTTCTTGATAATTTTAAATTATCTAAATAATATTTTTATTAAAGAAGACAGATCTAAAGAAATATTTAATTTCCTTATTTTTAATAATTAGCATTGAAAGTCTTCTTAGTATGCAATTTTATAATTGTTTACAGTTCAAATCATATTTATATGTAATTTAGGGAATCTATAATACCTTACTTGAATTTCATCTAGTGAGTCAATAGTATTTATACTTCCACTTGTAAAAATCAATTGTGAGTCTGTCATAATAAATTTATTTTGCCATTAATTCATCTAAATTTATGATTTCTAACTGAGCAGCGATAGCTACTTACTTATCCAATGTTCATGTTTTCCCTGTTCATGGGCACTGTGCCCAGTTGGGGAAAACAACAATATTTCTTTACTTCAGGAGAAGAAACATAAGTCACAGAATGTCTTCAAAAGCTCCTGTCCTTTTGCTCTTCTTCTTCTTGGAATGTATTCACGCCAGCAGTTCCAGCAGTTACCTTGCAGCATGAGGTCAACTTTATGAGAGACACCACTGCTAAGAATGGTGGCGCAGAAAGATGAAGGGATCTTGGGTCCTGGTGACAGTCTTGGTGTGCTTATTTTTATGAGAAAAACTCCCATGCCTTCCGGCTGCCTTTACTGTATACTTTCTGTTTTGTGCAATGGAGGGTAATCCCTTCTGATAAACTAAGCCTAATTTTCCCAGCTTTTTCTCAGCTCAAGAAAGTTTTATGGCTACCTGTTCCTTGTTATAAAAATATAACCAGCTGTGGTAAACAAGGGTATCCTATAGAAAAATTTTGTCAAATAATTCCAAGAATAAAATGGGAATAATGTTATCTAGAAGAATATAATGGTGTGTCTCAATGTATATTGGGCTTTACTTATTATAGCCATCATTCTCAAAGCTTTAATTCACATAAAGAGTTCCTCTGGAGTAGTATAATACTATTTCTTGTATAGTGAAATTAAATATAAAATATCTATAATGTAATTATATGTAAATAAGGCACACTTTAAAAAAGAGGACAAAAGAAGAGGAGGAAACAAATACTCAGATGAACAAACAGTAAACAAAAGAAAAAAATCACCAAAATGTGCAAGACAATAGAAAACCAAGAGTTGCAGCTTAGCCAGTTTGGGCTGAATCAAGAAATAGGCCTAGAGATGAAAGCAACCTATCTGCCTTTGGGCAACAGGAAGTTGAAAGATGGTTTATTAAGTTGAGGGGAGAAAATAGGGCAGAACCTAAAGTGAGTACAAACTTTTGTGAAATAATAGAAAACATTTAGGCAAGAGTTGGCCAACCTCATGCAAATGAGTAGATTTTTGTAGAATCCAGGACTTTTAAAGCATTGTGGTAAAAACATGATCATGACATAAAATTTATCTTCTTAATCATTTTATTTGTTTTTTTCTGTTTGTTTGTTTGGTACTGGGGATCGAACTCGGGTCCTTGCACTTGCGCAGCAGGCAGTGAAACCACTGAGCTAAATCCCCGGCCCATCTTCTTAACCATTTTAATGTGTATGGTTTAGTAGTGTTAGCTGTATTCACATTGTTGCACAACAGATCTCTAAAGCTTTTAATCTTGCCAAACCAAAACATTATTAATTGAACAACAATGACCCCATCTCCCCCTTTCTCAAGTCCTTTGTCACCACCCTTTAATTTTCTGTGAATCTGACTACTTTAAATATTGCATAAAGTGGAATCATCCAATACTTGTCATAGCTTGACTGTCTTATTTCACTTTTTTTTAGCATAACGTTCTCAAGGATCATCATATTTTAATATGTGATAAAATTTCTTTCTTTTTAAAGGCTAAGTCATACTTCATTATATGTATACACCGTAATTTGTTATTCATTCACCCATAAATGAACATTTGTATTGCTTCAGTCTCTTGGTTATTGTGAGAAGTGTGGCTGTGAACATGCATGTACAAATAGCTCTTTGAGATCTTGCTTTCAATAGTTTTATATCTATAACCAGAAGTGGATTGTATGGTTAATTCTAGTTTTAATTTTTTGAGAAACCTCCAACCATTTTCTATTGTAGCTGTACCATTTATTTTTAAATTTTATTTTATTGGTACATTTTAGGCATACAAAATAATGACATTCATCATTAGAAATTTGCACCTTTACATAATCTCTCTTGGTTCTTTATTTCCCCCTTCCCTGGCCTCCCTTCAACTCCTCCATCCCTCCCTATTTACAAAGATTTTGTTTCCGTTTTTCATTTTCTCACATTGATTCCATTCTCTTCTTTCCTTTCCCCTACCCTCCCACTTCCTCTTCCCCTTTGCCCTTTTTCACATTATCTATTATACCTTTTAGTTCTTGTTTACACGTTCAGTTTCTCAAACTAGAGAAACTATTTGGTATTTACACATGTCCTATTTATTTCACTTAAGAGTATCACCTCAATGTGCATCCATTTAGCAGTAAATGTCTCTAATTTCTCATTTTTTATGGTTGAGTAGTACTCCATTTTATTTTTAAAAACTCACATTTTTATCCAGTCTCTAGTTGATGGGCATTTGGGCTGTTTCCAACTTTTAGCTATTACAAACTGTGCTGCTATGAACATGGGTGCACATATACCGCAGTGGTATGATTCTTTTCATACTTTGGGGAAGATACCCAGCAGGGGAATAGCTGGGTCAAATGGGACTTCCAGTCCTAGTTCTTTGAGGTATCTCTGTACTAATTTCCACAGTGGTTGCACAAGTCTACACTCCCACCAGCAGTGGAACAGGGTTCCTCTTTCCCCACAGCCCTGCCAGCATTTGTTATTGGTTGATTTCATGATAACAGCCATTCTTCCTGGAGTGAAGTGGAATCTCAGTGTTGTTTTCATTTGCATCTCTCGAATGACCAGTGATGTTGAACATTTTTCATATGTTTATTTGCTATTTCTACTTCTTTGTGTGAGAAATGTCTGTTCATTTCAGATGCCCATTTTTGGATTGGGTCTTTCAATTTGGGACGTCTGATTTTTAAAAGTTTTTTATAGATTCGAGATAGAAGACCTTTGTCTGAGGGACCACTGTTGAAAATTTTTTCCCACATTGTGGGTTATCTCTTCACACTGCTGGTGGTTTCTCTTGCTGTGAAGAAGCTTTTTAGTAAGAAGAGATCCCACTTGTTGATTGTTTGTGCTAGTTCATGGGTAACTGAGATTTTGTTCATAAAATCTTTTCCTACACCAATATCTTCAAGAGTTCTCTACCTAATCTCTGTTCCAGGTGGTTAAGCATTTCTATTTTAATATTTAGATCTTTAATCCATTTCAATTTTAATTGAGTGTATGGTGAAAGATATAGGTCTAGTTTTAATCTTTGGCAAGTTGAAACCCAATTACTCCAGCACCATTTATTAAAGAGGCTATCATTCCTCCAGTGAGGTGCTTGGGTCCTTGGTTGAAAATGAGGTGTATGAGTGTGTCTGGAGTTGTTTCTGCATCTTTTAACCTGTTCCATTGGTCCTTGGGTCTGTTTCTTTGCTGGTACCATGCTGTTTTTCTCACAGTAGCTTTGTAGTATAGTTTCAAGTTGGGGGTTGTAATACCCCCTGCCATGTCTCTGTTACCTAGAATTGCTTTTGCTATTCGGTGTCACTTCTTATTCCCAATGAATTTTTGGATTGTTTTTTTCAAGGTCCATGAAGTATGCTGCTGGGATTTCAATTGGTATTGCATTGAATATAGCAATTTTGGAAGTATGGCCATTTTCACTATGTTGATCCTTCCTGCCCAGGACCAAGAGATGTCTTTCCATTTTCTGATATTGTCTTCAATCTCTCTTTTCAAAGTGCTATGGTTTTCAGAGACGAGGTCTTTGATTTCTTTTGATAGGCTGATTCCTAGATATTTCAGTTTTTTGGATGCTATTGTGAAAGTTGTTTGCCCTATTTCTCTCTCAGTGAGTCTGTTGTTGGTGTAGAGGAAAGTTATTGATTTTTGTGTGTTGACCTTGTAACTAGCTACTTGACTGAATTTGGTTATTAAGTCTAGAAGACTTTTGGTGGAGTTCTTGGGGTCTTCTATATAGAGTATCATGTCATCTGCAAATAATGACAATTTGACTTCATTTCCTATTTTTATTGCTTTTATTTCTTTCTCTTTTCTAATTGCTGTGGCTAATGTTTGCAAAACTATATTGAACAGGAGTGGTGATAGTGGACATTCTTGTCTTGTTCCTGATTTTAGCGTGAAGGATTTCAGTTTTTGACCATTTATATGATATTGTCTGTTGGTTTTTCATAGGTGGCTTTGATCAAATTGAGGTAGTGACTGTCTATTCCAATTTTTGGTACAGTTTTTATCATAAATGCCTGTTGGATTTTGTCAAATGCTTTTTCTGGGTGTATGGAGATAATCATATGGTTTTTGTCCTTGACTCTATTGAAATAGTATATTACACTGATTGATTTGCAAATGTTGAACCATCCCTGCATCCCTGGGATGAATCCCACTTGGTCAGGGTGTATGATCTTCTTGATGATTTTCTGCATTCTATTTGTCAGTATCTTAGTAAGGAGTTTTGCATCTATGTTCATTAGTGAGATTGGCCTATAGTTCTCTTTTTTGGTTGAGTCTTTCTCTGCTTTGGGGATAAAGGTGATGCTTGCTTCCAGGAATGAATTCATGAATGTTGCTTCCCTGTCAATTTTGTTGAAGAGTTTAAACAGTATTGGCAATAGTTCCTCTCTAAATGTCTTGTAGAATTCAGCAGTGAAGACATCAGGACCTGAGCTTTTCTTAGTTGGAATTTTTAATTACCTTTTCAATTTCATTGATTGATATTGGGTTGTTTAGAATTTTTAGGTCTTCTTTGTTCAACTTTGGTAGTTCATACATGTGTAAGAATCTGTCCATTTCTTCTGTGTTTTCCATCTTATTGGTGTACAGCTTCTCAAAGTAGGTATTGATGATCCTCTGGATTTCTCCTGGGTCTGTTGAAATTTCACCCTTTTCATTTCTAATGCATGGATTTGGGGCTTTTCTTTCCTTTTTCTGATAAGGTTGGCTAAGGGCTTGTCAATTTTGTTGATTTTTTAGAAGAACCAACTCTTGGCTTCATTGATTTTTTTGTATCATTGTCTTCGTTTCCATTGCATTGATTTCTGCTCTGATCTTTATAATTTTCTCCCTTGTATGAGCTTTGGGTTTGTTCTGCTCTTCTTTTTCTAGAAGCTTGAGTTTCAGCATCAGGTTGTTTAATCGGGCTTGCTCTGTTTTCCTAGTATGAGTATTCACTGCTATGAATTTCCCTCATGAGACTGCTTTCATTGTGTCCCATAGATTCTGATATGTTGTATTGTCATTGTCATTTAATTGAAAGAACTGTCTGATTTCTTCTTTAATTTCATCTGTGGCCCACTGGTTATTCAGAAATGTGTTGTTCAATTTTCATGTGTTTATGAAATTTTTACAGTTTCTTTTACTATTGAAGTCCAATTTCATTGCACTATGGTCTGATAATATACAAGGGATAACTTCAATTCCCTTGCACTTACCAAAATATGTTCTATGCGTGAGTGTATGGTCTATTTTGGAGAACGACCCATGTGCAGCTGAGAAGAATGTGTATTCTGATTTTGTGGGGTGGAAGACTCTGTAAATATTTGTTAAGTTCATTTGTTCAAGAGTTTTATTGAGTCCTAGTATTTCATTGCTTATTTTTTGTCTAGTTGATGTATGTTTTTGTGACTGTGGGGCATTGAGGTCCCTCACTACTATTGTATTAGTGCTTATATGATTTTTTATGTCTGTTAGTATTTGTTTTACATAGTTGGGTGCACTAGTGTTTGGTGCATAGATATTTATGATTGTCATCTCTTCCTCTTGGATTGTTCCCTTTACAAGGATATAGTGTTCTTCTTTGTCTCTCTTAATCAGCATTGTTTTGAAAACCACTTGATCTACCAAGAGGATAGCTACTCCTGCTTTTTTTCAGGTTCCTGTGGTATGGAGTATTGCTTTCCACCCTTTAACTTTCAGTATATGGATTTCTTTTTGAATTAAGCATGTTTCTTGTAAGCAACATATTGTTGGATCTTGCTTCTTGATCTGTTCTGCCAGTCTATTTCTTTTGCCTGATGAGTTGAGACCCTTGACATTGATGGTTATAACTGATGCGTTTTTATCTTATCATTGTCATGTTTTTTCCCTTTTTTTGGATTCTCCCCCTTTGCTTTTAATTTCTTGTTGTGCCTGATGGATTCATTCTGCTGGGCTTCCTAGGGTTGTGATCTTCATTGTCTTTTCTTAGGATATTGTCTGAAATGTTTTGTAGTGCCGCTTTGGTATTCATGAAATTCCTAAGGTTCTCTTTGTCATGAGTGCATCTTATTTTCCATCAACTTTGAAAGATAGTTTTGCAGAGTACATCAATCTGGGTTGGAGGTTGTTTTCCTTTAGAGCTTGAAATAGGTCACTCCAAGCTTTTCTTGCTTTGAGGGTTTGTGTTGAGAAGTCTGCTGTGATTCTGATGGGCTTTCCTTTGTATGAGATTTGTTTCTTTTCTCTAACTGCTTGTCGAAATTTGTTCTTCTGTTGGATGTCTGGAATCTGGAATCTAAAACAATTATATGCCTATGTGTAGATTTTTTTGTTGATCAAGGCTATTTGGAGTCCTATATGCCTCACTTATCTGTATGTCAAGTTCTTTTCCCCTGCTTGGGAAGTTTTCTGCCAACACTTCTGTGAACAGTTTTTTTATGTCATCTGTACTCTCTCCTGTTTCTTCATTGACTCCAATCAGTCTTATGTTATTCTTTGCATCGTCTAGCAGCTGCTCGATTGATTTCTTGTGGTCCCTTACAATTTTAAAGCAATTTTTCTTTTCCTGCCCACTAATTGCAATCTTATTTTCTGTATCTGAAATTCTGTTCTCACATTGGCTCATTCTGCTGCTTACATTTCAATGGAGTTTTTAATCACCTGGAAATCTGTTTCCATCTGTTTTATGGATTCCATTTTTTCCCTATGTTGGGATTGCATCATGTTCCTCAGCTCCTCTATGTTTTTATCTGTGTCCTCTCTAGATTTATTTATCCTGTCTTGCACTATGGGCACAATCTCTGCTATTATGCAAGAAATTATTTCTGATTTCATTTTTTCCAGATCCTCTCTTTTTGCTAGTTCAGGGAGTCAAGTTGGTTGAGTATCAGAGTGTTCCATCTCGTTTCCCTTTGGGGTTGCTGTAGGTGATCTGGAAGTCTGGTTCTGAGGCTTGTTTAAATGTCTTCTCATTTAGACTATGGAGGTGGGGCTGCTGCTGGCACCTGTGCGGCTCACCTCCTCTGTTCTGGGAGTGGGGACATTTTGGCCCAGAAGCCTCCTACTCTGCACTGGTAGCTGAGGCAAGTTGACCCAGAATCTTTCTCTGCATTGTGAGCTGTAGCATGTCAACCCACAAGCCTCGTCTGTGCTGGGTGCAGCAGTAGGTTGGCCCAGAAGCCTCCTACTCTGTACTGGGTCCTGTGGCACATTGACCTGGAAGCTTTTTCTGCACTCTGAGTTCTAGCACGTCAACTCACAAGCCTCCTCTGCACTGGGAGCTGTAGCACATTGACCCACAAGCCTCCTCTGTGCTGGGTGCAGCAGTAGGTTGGCCTGGAAGCCTCCTACTTTGCACTGGGAGCTGTGGCATATTGACTCAGAAGCCTCCTCTGTGCTGTGAGCTGTAGCACATCAACTGCAACTGTACTGTTTCACATTTCTACCAACAATGAACATTTCTTTTCTCTACATCCTCGCAAACCCTTGTTATCTTTTGTCTTTTTGATGTGAACCATTCTAACAGGTGTACAGTGATTTCATTATTGCTTTGATATGTCTCTTAGTCAGATTTTCATCACTATACCAAATACAGTACCTGAGATAATCAGCTTTTAAAGAACAACAATTTGGCTTAGTTGTAAAGATTTCAGTCCATGATCTCTTGGCCCCATAGGTTTGTGCTGTGGTGGTGGTTGAGTATGTGGTGCGAGTGTCTGGTGGAGCAAAACCATTCATTTCATGGCCATGGTATGGGGGGGGGGTCCTGTAGGTATCAGGTTTCAGAAAATTTTGGATAAATTATAATGTTACAATGTCCTTTCAGGAAGTATTTACTGAGTGTTGATGATTCTAGATACTAGGAAACCAGTGGTTACTATTTACACAAATTTCTTGCTTTCATGGAGCTGATGTCTCATGAATGAGGGAAAGAAGATGTTTTAGTGACTTTCTTGTTGCTAAGACAAAATACCTGATACCCAAAGTTAAGGGAGGAAAGGTTAGCTCATAGTTTGGAGAAGTTTCAGTCCATAATCGGGTGGCTCCAAGGCATTGCAGAGGAGAAACAATTCATGGTGGGCAGAAGATAGCAAAACAACAAGGGATGAGCACAGCTCTTTCTATCTCTTATATCTTATTCAGGATACTTGGTGTGGGCACCACTCACACCCTTAATCCTAGTGCCATTGATCCTAGCATTGCATTATGAATTAATCCTAGCATCACAAACTCTCAATTCAGCCACCCCTGAAAAAGCCCCACCTATGACTGCATGAGATTTGGGGGTGGGGAGCATCTAAATACAAGCCATAACAAAAAGGTAAGCATGGAAAGCAATTAATTTTAGGTAGTGACAACTTTTGAAGTATGCCAAAACAGGAGCATCAGAAACATCTTAACTATAAGAGGGTGTGTTTCATATGGTGTGTCCAGAGACAATCTCTGCATGGGTGGGGTATTGACAGTGGTAGTTAAACTAAGTTATGAATATGAAGCAGCCATGCAAAGCCCAGTGCATCAGCTGAGAGGAGCAGCTGGAGGAAAGGCCCTGAATCAAGAGCAGGCTTGAAGAAAGGGCAGCTTGGTTAAATGATTGTGAAGGATGGAGAAAGTTTTAAGAGAAAAAATTGGAGAAGTAAGCAGGGCTCAGTGTTTCTAGGTGTGGGAAGAGACATCACAAGTTTGGGTTTTATTTTAATACAAAACTACTGGAGGTTTTATGCAGGAAAGAGACTTATATTTCAAAACATTACCCTGGCAGCTGTATGAGACATGGAATCTAGATGGGAAGTATGGAACCAAGATCAATTTTGAGGCTGTTACATTAGCCCAAGTGTAAGAAAAATGGTCGTTTGGAGTAGCTCCTCAAGATGTAGCTTTTATTTGAATGTGCTCTATTTGAGTAAATAAAGCTATACAAAATGATCATATTCAGTGTGGTTTACTACTGACACAATATGTGCAAAATATAACTGTACAATTCCAGGGTTGTCATTTTCAAGGAGATAGCAACTTTGGAATAGTGACCACAGGCATGGCAAAGAAGATTGAGCCTAGATTTTTGTCACCTAATGTTTATGGGGAACAAAGCAAGGGCTTCTGCATTTTTTCAGTCATAAATTTAATACTTGTAATGCCTTGAAAGGAGCTAAGGAGGAGTCCTATTAATTTACATAGAAACAAAAAAAGAGAAACAATCAATAATTAAGCTGATTTGCACTTAAGGATGTTCTGGAAGAGTAATTTGGTATGAAGGAGTTATTAAAGATTCACACATCTAGAGTAGATGAACCATGTCAACCCAATTGTAAATTTTTGTCTCAGTTGAGACTTTTCTTAGGATCATTTTTGCCTTACAAATTCTGTCCCATTTGTCAAATGGGAGTAAATTTGTGCTATGTCTTTTAAGCTGAGTGAGTTCAAATAAATTGGTATACTTGAATAAACATTGTCAAACTCCCCCACGTTTCTGCAGCGAAGGGCTGTTTCCTAATTCGTTCAGCAGCCACTCCCTGGTGTTTCTCAATTTATAAAATGAGAAACTGAGTATTAATGCAGGTTGACTATTCTTTTGGAAGAATGTCTTAGGTTCTACTTAAACAGAATTTAGTTCCATTAACCCATCAGCCCTGAAATCCAGGCTTTTTTTGTATAATCCATTTATTCAGTCCATTTATTTAAGAAACCACAAACTTCCTTGTAATACTGCCTTCCAGAGATTTTTAAGCTGGTAGATACAAAGTAAAAGAAGCCAATATAAGCATAGTTTATGATCCAAACACTCAAATATTTATATTCCTTTCTTTGGGGAGAAACTGGGATATCAAATGTTTGTTATCCATACCTTCCAAGGAGAGAAAAATCTAACAGTTATTTTTTTCAATACAGGCACATTTTGCCATTAATTAAATTCAATTAATTAAATTTTAATTGAATTAAATTAATTAGGCAGGAAGCAAATAAACTAGCATTTGTTGAATTTCTATTTTTGGGTTAAGATGTTCATATATATATATATATATATATATAGTCTATATTAACTTTTAAAAATATGCAAGAATTGTACAGAGAGCTCCCCAAACCTCTTTCCCAGACACTTACTATGCCAAACTTGCTTTATAATTCTTTTATGTCTCAATCTCCTATTATGTTTTCTGAACAATTTAAAATTGGCTTGCATGCTTGGTATTCTTTTAACTCTGAATAGTTCTTCAATATGCTTTTCTAAAAACTATGAATATTCTCTTACATATCTATAGTTACTATGTTCAGGAAAGTTTGCATTGATGCAGTATTTTCATTTAATCTACAATCCAGATTTCTATCTTTACCAATTGTCCCAATAATATCTTTTGTAGCACCTTTGTTCAGAAAGCTTAGGATCTAGTGCTGGGGAAAATCTCTTTCATCTCCTTTATCAGAAACAATTTTTACGTTGGTTTTGCTTTGCTTTCATGACCTTGCTATTTTTTCAGAATATAGCCCATTCATTACATAGAGTGTTCCCCAGTCTACATTTTGCTTTTTCGAGTTTTCTGGTGAATAAAATCTCTGTTCATGGTTGGAATGCTACTTAAGTTTATGTGTCCTTATCAAGGTATCTTATCTGGATGCATGGTATGTTCATCTTCCCTCCTCAGAGATGCAACTTTGATCATCCACCTATGATATTTCTTGGGTCTTTATTCATTGTAAAATTTTGCACTCTTGAACACAATGAGCTATCCCTAGGGAGACACAAAAGACCATGAAAATAATGCAGTTTTATTAAACTTCAACTTTAATGGATTTTTAGTACCACTTGATAATTTTCATGGGAAACAGTCCTAACTGATGATTGGAAAGTAGTGATTTTCTAACTCATGCTCCCTTCACACTATTGGCTGGCCTTTTATAGAAAGAAAATGCTTTTCTTTTGTAACTAAAATACTATCAGTGCAGACTGGTGAATTCCAGTTTTATTTATCAGGTTATACTGCAGTACTATCCAGTTCTAGATTTTCCCAGTGGGAGCTTTTAGGTATTTCTAAGGCTCATTTTTAAAAACTTGTAATTTTAGAACAATTTTACAGTAAAGTTGCAAAAGATAACAGAGAATTCCTGTACATCTTGAACTTATTTTTCCCTACTATTGACATCTTATATTACTATGGCTCATTTGCAACAACTAAGTATCCAGTGGTTGTACCTTACTGCTAACTAAACTCCATGATTTATTTGATTTTCACTAGTTTTCTCCTGATTTTTCTGTTCCAGAATCCCATTGGGATACTACATTAAATATAGTTGCCATGTCTCCTTAGCCCTTCTACTCTGTGATGGTTTCTCAGACTTTCCTTGTTTATGATAGATTTAATAGTTTCTGCAGAACACAGTCCTGTGCCCTTTTGATACGCAGGTTTGCTTACTTATTCACTGAGCACTACCTCAATTTCTGGAACAAGAAGATATTTTAGCCTCATTTTGTAACTACTGTAGTTCCATTCTGGAATTTGCTATTCCTCCAAGAAGCCCTTGTTAGCTTTAATAGAAAATGACATTTGGGGACTAATATGCAGGCACTACATAGGCTCCTTGATACTGGGTTGTCAAGTGTCATTGATCCTAGGTCTATCAGGAGATAAAGCTAGGAGATATATTAGATATAGATGCAGATGTAGCTATTGATTCACAAGGATGCGTGTAGCTTTAGCCAAGCCCCACAGGGCTCTTCTTTGCCTTCCTCCTTTCCATTTTGTAGCTATTTTTTCTGCAGTGATGACCAATACCATCAATACTTTCACAGTCACTTGTTCACCTGCCCACTTCTACAATACCTAGAACTTAGCTTCAGAATTTCCGCATCAATATTATTACAAAGAATCAAACTGACGTAAAGAGTTAAAAATTATTTGGAATACTGTTATCTCCCTACACTGAAGGGATACAGTCAATAGGGATACTAAGGAATACTAAGTTCAATAGGTACTTACTCGGTTGTTTTCCTTTCTTTCCATGTAGTTATTCATTTGAATAACAGGTAGATTCATTTGTTACTGTTTGCATGCAGCTTCAATTTTTGGGGTTTTTTTTGGTTAACTCTGTGGATTAACTAATTAATTAATTAATTAACTTTGACTTTCTAGTGAGAGGGATCATCAAATATTTTTTCTGTGAAAGGTCAGATAATAAAGGTCAGATTTCGTGGACCATGCAGTCTTTTTCCTACTACTCAACTCTGCTGGTTTTAAAGGATAATACCTGAAGATTGTACATAAACAAATGTGCAGACTGAGTTCCAATAAAACTTTATTTACAAAAATATACCACAGCCTATATCTTGTCTGAAGGCTGGTGTTTGCTGACCCATGTTCTAGATCATTAAAATCCTTCTTGAAACCAAAACCATAAAGAAGGTATTTTCAGAGACACGTTATCTATAGCTGTATCTCTTGTACCATGTGGCTTATTGTATTTCATAAAGGCAATCACATCTTCTACCCTACATGCTCTTCTGAAATGCAGCTTTGCTATTCTCTCATCCAGATTGAATATATTTCTCTACTCCCTTGAATTTAGGTTGGTGCTGACTGAAGGACCCTAGTTAGCAAGACAGACTCCATATTGCTACTTGACCCACCTGCCTGCCCTTTAGATGAACTCAGAAGAAGGAAGCTTAAAAACTTCCCCTTAGAAAGTCTCTTTAGAAATAACAATTAATCAACTCTTGTTTTACAAATGTTCTAACAGCAGGATGTTCTGCTTCTGTACCTTTTGCTTGCTTTACTAGTTCTATCCCATAGGGGGACCTAGGAACTGTTGGGCTCAAAGGTGTGTAAAACATGTTTGTCAACCCTCAGTCGAGGCTCCCGAGTCCGATGCTTGGCTCGGGTCCCTGACAGTAATAAACTCCTGTGTGGATTTAATATCGGTCTCTGGTTGGTTCTCTCTCACTGGGTGTAACACTGACCAATACAATAAGCTACAAGTGACTCCCCAGATCAATATAATACAGTGGAAATAATGCAGTGCCAATTTTGGCCTGCCCCTGAAGTGCTTATTTTAAGAGAAGCTAGTCATGTGTAGTAAGTTGAGCCCCTTAGAAACGTCCACATTGTGAGGAAGTCCAAACTAACTACAAAAAGAGAATAGTGACTGAGAGCAGTGGTGCATGCCTATAACTGCTGTGATCTGGGTGGCTGAGGCAGGAGGGTTACAAGTTCAAACCTAGCTTAGGGAACATAGTTCCTTAGTCAGACCCGGTCTTGAAATCAAAAATACAAAATAAGGCTGAGGATGTTGCTCAGTGTGAAGGTCCTAGGTTAGGGTTAGGGGAGAGGGAGAGGGAGAGGGAGAGGGAGAGGGAGAGGGAGAGGGAGAGGGAGAGGGAGAGGGAGAGGGAGAGGGAGGGAGAGAGAGAGAGAGAGAGAGAGAGAGAGAGATTATAATGCTACCAGTCTTCAGCTACTTCAACCATCAATTTACAGGTTCTAGACATGTGAGTGAAGAAGCCATTGTGGACACACCTGCTCCTACAAATGTCCCTTGAAGAATACCCAGGCATATGGCCACAGTTAAATTTCTCAGTCCTCCAGCCTTTCAAGCCATCCCATTTGAGGCTTCAGATACTGTGGAGTATAGATGAATGGTGACTCATCAAATAAAATAATGTTATTACTCCACTAATTTAGGCAAGGATTGTACTGTTGTTTGGACCTGGAAAACTCTCCAAAGGCCATGTGTTAAACGCTCAGTCCCTAGCCTGGTGCTATGGGGAAGTGGTGGAACCTTTAAGAGCTGAGCCTAATGGGAGGTCTTGGGTCATTTTGAGAGCACCTTGAAGAAGGATTAGGGGACCTCAGTCTCTTCCTACCTCCATATCACTGTTTGCACCTGACTGTAAGGTTTGGTTTTCCACTGTCATATGTCCCTGCCTTGATGAACTATCTTGTTACAGGACTGAAATCAACACAGTCAGCCCACAATGAACTGAATGCTCTCAAACTGTGAGCCAAAACATACTTTTTCTCTTTGCAAGTTGATTATCTCAGATATCTGATGAAAAGCACAGCTTGTTAAGCAATAATAGATAACCCAGAACTTGCCCTGTCCTCCTTACCATCACCATCACCCCTGTGTCAGTTTCCTACAGCTGCTGCAACAAAGACTGACTGGCTTGACCACTAGAAACATATTGTTTTATGGTTTTGGAGGCTGGAAATCTTAAACTGAGGTGTTTGCAGGGTTAATTTCTTCTGAGGGCTCTGAGGGAAGTATCTATTCCAGTATCTTCTTTCCTTGGCTTATTTGTAACCATTTTTCCATGGGTCTTCATACCGTCTTCCCTCTATGCTTGTCTTTGTATTTCAATATCCCCTCTCAAAGGACACAAGTTACTCCGAATCAGAGCCCATACCAATGATGTCATTTTAATTTGATTGACTCTATAAAGAGCATATCTCCAAATAAGATCACATTCTGAGATTCAGTTTAGCTAGGATTTTAATATATGAATTTTGGGGGAACACAATTCAACATGTGACAGCCATTTCTGGAGCTAGTAAATTTTATTTATTTTTATTTAATCTTTTTGTACTTGTATAAAAACTAAGCGAAATGACATTTTTTGTGTTTCTCCTCCTTTTATTGACTTGTTTTTGAAGGACCAATTGATTTTAATGTAAAAGCACAAAAAGTTCATTGATGTGATATTAGATTTCACACAGCAACAATCTTTAAGAATCTAACACTTTTGTGCAATATCTAAAGAGAATACACAGTATGTGATATTACACTCTTCCCTCTTCCAGCTAGATATCTATGTGAGCCTGGGTTCTTCATATACTTCAACCAGAACAACAGATGGAAGCAGATGGAGCACAGAAGACTTGGGATGCTAGCTTTCTTCTGCTAAGCCAGCAAAGAGATTTAAAAACTGTAAAACAATGCCTTTCTTCTCATTAATTCTCTTTATTCTTTTACAAAATATCTTTTATTGCAAAACTTATTAATGTCAAGATGTAGAGCATTTTAAAATTTACTTTTATTGACATAAAAATTAAAAATTATACATATTATTGGTCCTCCATGTGATAGCTCCATACATGTATGCACTGTGTAATGTTTAAATCAGTTTAAAATTATCTATTTCCTCAAACATCATTTCTTCCTGGTGAAAACATTCACAATCCTTTCTTCTAGCTTTTTGAAATATATAGTACATAATTGTTATTTCTAGATTCCCTATGTACAATAGTATACCAGAACTTCTTACTTCTAAGTGGAGCATTGGCCAGCCATTCCCCACCCTTCATTCTCCCTTCCTTTAAGTGTTTCCCCCACTTTGTTTTATTCAATTAATAATATTGTTATGGTATGTACTGAGCTCATGATTTCACAGGGTCAACAGATGAAGTTGTAAACCAAAAGGAGGAAGTTGGGAAAGCTCTTATTGGAAGGAGAAGAAGGTGAAGGAGAAAGGGAAGGAGAAAGGGAAGGGGAAGGAAAAGGAGAGGAAAGAAATAGAGAAGGAGAAGGGGAGGGAAGAAGGAGGAGGAGAAGGAGAAGGAGAAGAAGGAGGAGGAGGAAGAGGAGAAGGACAAGGGGAAGTCCTTGGTTTCCAGGAAGGGTCCTAAGTGGGTGGCCTCATGGCCTGTTGATCGAGCTAATTATGGATAAGCAGAGCACAAGAACTGCTCACATATCTAGTGGCCACCTATCACAGGTGGCTCTGCAGATTTGAAATGGCCAATTGAAACTTACTCTCTCCAACCCAATTCTTCAACATGTAGTGTTTAAAGGAAACTGGGATTTTAGAGAAAAAAACGGATTATTTTGCATTTTAAGTTCCTCAGAACTGAGGAACTTAGTAGAGAGGGGCTGCACTCACTTAGTAGGAAGGGGGCTGTATTTCATGCTGCCCAAGAAGTTCATCCTTGGTTCAAAGTCCTAGTTTTGCACTGACTCCTTTGCAGGCCCTAACCCTCTCTGAGTGCCTGTTAATTTCTATCTAACTTAGCTGATAATATGTCTGGGAAGATACTCCATATCAATTCATAGAGATTTTTCTCATTCTACTTTATAGCTGCATAGCATATTAACACGTACATGCACAATAGTTTATTTAATCCATCTCCTGTTTGGGTATTTAGGAACTTCTAATATTTTGCAATTACAAGGAATTCTGCAATGAATGATCATGTGCAAATGTATTTTCATATTCTTTGACGTGTATTTGTACAGAAAATTCCAAGGAATAAAATTTTGGGCTCAAAAATGTAAATGTGTATGTAGCTTTGTAGATATTGTCAAATCTATTAGAATTGTGTCATTTTTCATTTCTGCCAACAATCAGTCTACAAAAGTTCTTGTTTTATAGTCTCTCTAATAGAACATATTGTCAATATTTTTAACTTTTTGAATCTCTTGGGTGAGAAAGAGTATCTGAGTATAGTTTGAATTTTAATCTCTCTATTATGAGTTAATTTGAGTATCTTTTCATATATTTAAAAGGCATTTGATGATCCTAGCTACTGGAGAGGCTAAGGTAGGAAGATCATCGCAAGTTCAAGACCAGCCTGGGCAACTTAGTGAGACCTTATCTCAAAACAAACAACCAGCCAAAAACGGGGTAGGGATGGATGTAGCTCAGTGGTACAGGACTTGCCCAGCACATGTGAGATCTTGGATTCAATCTCTAGCATTGAGAGAGAGAGAGAGAGACAAAGATATATCTATCTATCTATCTCTTTATATATATATATATATAGAGAGAGAGAGAGAGAGAGAGAGAGAGAGAGACTGAGAGAATGAGACAGAGAGACAGCGACAGAGAAAAGGAAAGAAGGAAAAAGAAAGGAAAAGAAAGATTTGTCATTTTCCCTTTGACTTTGCTGTAGTGGTTTTTTGTTTCTTTATGTTTTGTTTGGGTATTTTTTGCCATATTTTTTTAAAAGTATACAGTTAAAATTTTCAATATTGCAATTGCAGTTTGAATCATGGTTAGGAAGTCTGTGCACAGAATTATAAAGGGATCCATTTATATTTTCTCGTATTATTTATAGTTTTCTCTTTTTGCATGCAGATTGTTGTTCATTTTAAATTCTATTCTTGCATATGGAGTAAGAAATGAATTTAACTCTGTCCTTTTAAAATATCTATCCAATTGTCCCAATACCATTTTAATAATCTATCTTTGCTTCAATATTATAAAATGTCATTTTCATCATTTACTCAAGTTTCACACAATTTTTTTTTTGGTATTGGGGATTGAACTCGGGACCTTGTGCTTGTGAGGCAGGTGGTGGAACCACTGAGCTAAATCCCTTGCCCAAGTTTCATACAATATTGATTCTACTTCTAGACTTTCTATCACATTGGTTTGGTCATTTCTCCGGGCACTATTGCACTGTTTTAATAATTGTAGCTTTATGATATTTTAATATCTGATAGAGGTAGGCCCCTTTCCCAGCTCTTCTGTTTCAGCATTCCTCCTTCTATTCCTGCATTTTAATTATTCCGTACAGACTTAATTCTCAACTTCTCAGCACTAGAAAAAAGCTTGGTATTTTAACTCAGGGAGAATTGGTATCTTGATGATCCTGGAATGTTCACATAGAATAAGGTGCTAAGGGGTGCTTTATGTCTCTCAGTGTTTTTTATAGAGATCTCATGAGTTTATTTCCAAGTTTTTGTGGCTTATTTCTGCTAAGTTCTTTTTCCTTCTATTATAAATTGAGATTTTCTTCCATTAGTTCTTCCATTTAGATATTGTATGTATGATATCTATTAATTTTTATGAGACTATTATATCTGACTTCATTGTATGAATCAATTTTATCATTATCTAACATTTTCCAGGTGTAATATCCAGTCATCTGAAAATATAATTTATTTATTCTCATAGCTATAGTAGTTTTATCTTGCCTGGTTGCATTAAATAACAACTATAACATGAAATTAGATGGTAATAAAGTTTGTGTGAACTCTTGCTTTGTCCCTGATCTTGGAGGGAATGGTTCTAGTGTATCCTCATTAAGTGATATACTTGATTCAGGATATATATGCACATATTTATGCCAATGGGCAGATCGATGTAGATATATGTAGACATATAGGTGTGGATGTGTGTGCACACTTATTTTAGGATTGATTCTAGCCCATTGTCTTTAGCATATGAGTTTTTCAGCAATTACTTCTTGGAGCACAGCTGTCTCTCCTTGGCCTCAGTGCCCATATTTACTGCTGTTGCCTGTTGTATATATGTCAGCTGCTCAATGTTTAATATAAATTGGTGAAAGCATGAAGGGGAAAATGGGTGACTGCTTTTGGATGTACATCTCCATCTATTTACCCTAATTACTGCCTTGAAATTTTCTCTACTTTCTTGTCTTCATTTTTAAAAATTCTGATTGTCCTCAAACTTATCGTACCCTCATATGTTTATCTTTGTAAAGTTTGCTAAGCTTTCACTGTTTATACTACATCTTGGCTATCTTTCAGGAGTTTTTGTCCTCTTATTCCTGATTTCCTGAACAATTACAAACTTGTTTTGTCTTCTTTTTTCTTTTTTTCCAGTACTGGGAATTGAATCCAGGGCTTTTGTATTGAGTTACATCCACAGCCCTTTTGAAAAGTTTTTTATTTGGAAACAGAGTGTTGCTAAGTCATTAAGTTGGTTAGACTGGGCTCAAACTTGAGATTCTCGTGCCTCAGCCTCCAAGAGTGTTGTATTTTGTCATTTTTAAGCACCCTTTTATCATTTCATGGAATTTAGATGCGAAGATTCTCAACTGCCACTTTGATTTGATATCTGGTATACCCTTTTCATGTAGGCCAATTCATTCCATTTTGCTTAGCACTTTTCTAGGTATAGTATGGAAAGCCTGGTGTCTGTCAAACAGAAATAGAGTTGGTGGCCCTGTCCAACAGTACCTTCTCTCATGCACCCATGAAAGGACAGTTCAGATAATTAATGTAATAAGAGTGCTAAAAGTTTTGAGTTTTGACAAAAGTGGAAGAGTAGAAAAACCTAGTAAGAGTATAGATATCCAAGAAGGCTAAGATAGCATGCAGTTCAAAGCAGCTGTGACATAACACTGCCATTAGGCTATCCAGGCAGAAGGACAATTTTAATTCTTGTTCTTAACAAGTAGTGAGAAAAAATAAGGTTCATTAATATCCACACAGCTTCCACCCCACCTGCACCCCATCATTCTCTTGACTTGAATGTTTTATATCTAGGTACACAATGCTCCCATAGTATATATCAGGATACATATTTCTTTTACTTGTGCCAAACATGGATTTTAAAACAGTTATGAATATATGAAACCAATAACACTCAGAGAGAAACCTACTACAGAGATTCATTTGTGCAACTTTAACCTATTAAAACTGCAGAAAAGTTTTATTTTTACAACATGAAGTAATCCTCATAATTGCTTATCAAAAAAGACAAAAGTAACAAGTTGCCACCAATTAAGAATTGAAAATTAAGAATTGACTTCTTTTTATTCAGTGTTTGTTTTGCCCTATAGAATAAAGTTAATTATATGGTCTACATGTATGGTCCCTTGGGTTTTTGGACTAAGCATGATTTAACTCTACATGACTTATATTGGTTTAATCCACGTTTAGGACTTGAAGATATGAAGACTATTCCAAGCTAATGTCAAAATAGCTATGTTCAGTATGAACAACAAGAGGCGTCTTAGTGGCTATTCTCATCATTGGAACTTGTCCTCCCTCTTGGCTCCCATGTCTTCCTGTCACTTGCCTAACCTAGGTCAAGTCACCCTTTTTGGCCTTTCTACTTGATGTCTTGTCTTACAGGTTTGTCTTCTGAGCTGATGTCAACATCAGATGATAAGAGCTCAAAACCACCCAAGAGTTCTTGCAGTTCCTAAGCCTACCATGTGATTGTGCAGCTTGATGATTAGGGCACAAATTTTATTCTTATAAGGATTTGTGGTACCTAAATTCTATTGGGAAAATAAATTAAGAAAATGTTGTTGGGGTAGTATTACCAAGCTGAGGAACATGGAATGTGGTTAAGACGGAGGAATAAATCAAGTTACGTCGTAATGCCAGGAGAGTGAAGAACCAGCCTGGGTAAGATGCACAGACAGTCCGAGGGTGGTTCAAATTTGGTGTGTGAAGGATGTTACACAGTACAGTGGTCCGCAAGTATCCTCAAAGATGTGTGTGTTAAAAAGGTTAAATCCCAGAGTGGTGCTGTTGGGAGTGGTAGAACCTTTAAGAGGTAAAGCCTAGTAAGAGATCTCCAGGTCATGGTGGGCATACCCTGAAATGGGGTAGTGGGACCCTGACCTCTTCCTCATTTTCTCTTTTGTTTCCTGGCACTGAGGTGACCAGTTTTGATCCACTGTGTGACCACACCATTATGTGTTGCTTCACTGCAGACCCAAAAGCATGGGGTAACTGATCGTGAACTAACGCTTCCCAAATGGTGAGCCAAAGTGCACATCTTCTCTGTATAAAGTGCTTATCTCAGATATTTGTTACAGTGATAGAAAACTGACAACACACTGTGTGTGAGGACCAAGTGTGTCCTGAACCTCATCACCATGGAATGCAATCAGTGACATGGATATTTCTAGACTAGGGCACAGCTCAAATTACAGTTGTTAGCTCTTCTCATAATATTGATACTGAAGTTTAAAAGTATTGATAGTGGGGCCGGGGATTTAGTTCAGTGGTTTCACTGCCTGCTGCGCAAGTGCAAGGACCCGAGTTTGATCCCCAGTACCAAAAAACTAAAAAATAAAAAAAATTAAAAAAAATACAAATATTGATACTAAAATTAAAGAGTTCACGTGGTTTTGTCTTTGTTTTGCATAATACAAAGGAAAGATCTAAGCTTGTGGAAATCAGGACCTAACAATGAAAAAAAAATCACTTGAAATTTTTCTTCCAGCCAGTTTTAAATTCATTATGTACTACTTGCAAGGTGAATATGCCACTTTCCTTCAGTTTTTCCAATTTGTAATATTACTTTTTGTTCTTTTCTTACCAAAATAAAAAATGATCACTGAAACGATCATTTATTTTGAAAAGCTTTGCAATGGCTGCTGTAATAATAGCTCCCAATAATAACTATTGAGGGCTTAGGGTAACAGAAAGCTAACAATTGAATTTATGCTTACAAATCAATCCCCAAAGACATAAAATATTGATCGAATGTAAGAATATATTCAAAAAGACACTTAAGACAAAAATTTATATATTAGTGAAAAAATAGTAACACAAGGACATAAACAACTTTTCATGTAGGCACTTCTGTAAGCACTGTGTATACACAAAGAGGTTTAAAAAATATTGATTAGCAAGAGTGAAGATTCAATTCAAAGAATGATAGATGACATAATCAAGTTATTCAATAATGTCAGGTTACATAACTAAGCAAGGAGAATCTCAGAGCACAACTCCATGTTTTGAGACCCGACAAGTCCAGGAATATTTATGGAGCATCTTCTAAGTAGGGAGTGAGACAGAAAGACACGTAGTTCAACTCTCCGTGATCAGTGCTGTGTCAGGCTATTTAGGAGGACAGAGCTGAGGGAGTAGCTCACTCTACACGGGAAGGGGAGCACAGCTTAGTAGAAGAAATGACACCTGAAAAGGCAATGTATAAATAGGGAGGCTCCTTTAGCACCTCTGAATTCTGTATAAAAAATTAAGAAATAAAATCTTTGGAAGGCACTACTTTGAAATAGAAATATTGGGAAACCAGTTTCCTTTGAATCATGTGTGCAAATCAAATGGTGTTTTCTGTTCTCTGTGTAAGACATGCTGGTCTGACACAGGTTCGGTAAAACCTGCTGTGAGAGGTCGCGGATATTGAGCTGTCTCTGCCATTCAGCAGATACCTCGCTTGGCACTGAACTCATTTCCTTTCCAAAGTCAGTTACTTTAGCTCATAAACCTTATGTGGCAGTTGTACTTAGCAAATCATATAATTTGATTAAATACTTATGTCAGTTGTAATTATGCCAGTTGTAATTAGAATATTAATTGACTATTATATAAAGCAATGAAATGTAAATTCTTTTTTTCTCCATTTAGTTTATTGGTACATTTTAGGTATACAATACAGTTACATTCCTCATTGGGATCTTGTACCTTTACATGATGTATCTTGGTTCTTACTTTTTCCCCATTCTCCTGGCCTCCCTTCACCCCCTCCATCCTTCCCTATTTAAAAAGACTTCATTTCCATGTTTTTCTTTTTCTCGTATTTTTTTCCTTCTTTCCTTTCCCCTTCCCTTCCCACTTCCCCTATTCCTTTAGATATTTTCTGCCTATTTCACAATATCAATTATACATTTTGATTCCTATTTACACTTTTAGTTTCTCACACCAGAGAAACTATTTGGTATTTACACATGTGTGTCCTATTTATTTCACTGAAGAGTATGGCCTCAGTGTGCATCCACTTAGCTATAAATGTCTCTAGTTTCAGTGAAAAGTTTTTCATGCCTTGACAACACAAATGAATGCTTTGAAAAGACTATGTGTTAGTTGCTTTTCTCTTGTTGCTGAGACAAAATATCTGACACCCAAAGTTAAAGAGAAAAAGGTTTATTTGGCTTATAGTTTGTAGAGGTTTCAGTCCATAATCCACTGGCTCCAAGGCAGGGTGGATGGCAGACAGGCCTCACAGTGGAGAAACAACATGGTGCACACAAGGTAGAAAAGGCAACAAGAGGCTTTAACAGTGTCTTTCTGCTCCTTTTATCTTATTCAGACTACCAGGATTAAGGTAGTGCCAAACCAATCCCTCACATGCTGTGGTGGTTTAATATTCACACGCCCTTAACCCTAGCATCACACATTCCAGATTTAGCTTCCTTGGAAAAAGACTGCATGAAACTTTTGGGGGAACCTCTACGCACAAGCCACAACAGACTTCCTAAAGGCTAATCATAAAATAAAATATATTGTTGATTTATATGTGCAGAACAATAAATGTTTGGGGAAAGGATTATAAAATTAGGAAGATTCTGAAGTCAGATTGGACCAATATTGTATTTAGGTGCCCATGAATATCTGTAAAGTATCTTGCAGCACTTCAAAGAAACTGGAACCAGAAATAATTGATTATGCATCATGAGTGTGATTCATATAAGAAAAATACAGAATTTCAATGAGAGTTTCTGCATACAAAGGGCCAGTTATTGCCCTATATCAAGGAATGCAGATTTAGAGAGTTTAGATTATTTATTTTAAAGATGATTTCCATACAATTTGATGGAAGGAGTAAGTACTAGTATTCTACAGCATAGTAGGATGACTATAATTTATAACAGTATATTATACATTTTGTAAAGAATTAGAAGAGAAGAGTTTGAAGGTTCTTGATACAAAGAAATGGTAAATGTTTAAAGAAATGAAAATACTAGTTATCCTCAGTTAATCCTCACATATTGTATGTATATGTGTATAAAAAAATCACACTATGCCCCATAAATAGGCATAGTTTAAAATTTTTAAATTTGTAAAAAAATATAAAAAATGAAAACATTTTTCATTTGAAACTTTTCCTTAACCAAACAAGTCCCAACTGTACTTGAAAAGAGATACTGTACCATATCACACACACGCAAAAAACCATTTCTCCTCCTTTTTCATAGGTAGGCCATTTGAGTCAATTATGGTAAATATGAATAATCATGTGTATATCTTTGTTGGTGAGTGAAATGGATGATTAAGAAATCTGTGGCAATCATAACTGTGTTTGTGTTGTTAATGTATTCACACCTTCCTGTTTTCAACATCAACTTTTGGAAAGCAGGATTTAAGTAATGCCACTAGAGTGTATGAAGCCAGGACTGGGTTCATGGAGTCTGAACTGTGCAGTCTTACAGGGCTTCACATGCAGAAGAGTCCTTAATCTGGTGTAAAGTTTTGCTGTTACCATCTTGAAATCCTTGATGATTTTAGTTTTTAATTTGTGATTGGTACATAATGTATACTGGGTTAGTTGGAAATTATGCTTTAATAGCAGAGAGACCTGAAATATGTAGTCCACCTTTCCTAGCTCTCTTATGCTTGTAGAGTGATTATGAGTCCATAAATATAGAATTCTGGCATATCCACAGTGCATGGATGTTGGATTTTACTAGAAGTGGGTACAAGGTAGATGTATTATGTTCATCGAAGAGTTAGTGGAGATACTTACAGTTCCAAGAAGCCAAACTTTCCTTTCCACTTTAACTAGAACTTGCTTTGAATACAAAACAAAGCCAATGACATTTTAAGAAGTAAGAGGCGCTAAGGAATCCAGTGGTAAGGAATCCAGAATGATAACCTCCCCGACAAAGATATCTGCATCCTACTACCTGGGAACAAGGATAATCAAGAGTGCTTATTAGCGAACACTGGGATGGAGAGATTGTTGTGAATTATTTAAATGTACTCAATGTAAGCATCCTTGTGGGAGAAAACAAGAGAAATAACTGGAGAGATGGCAGCAAGGGTAGCACTTGGCTTGACTTTGCTGGCTTTGAGGATGGAGAAATGAGCCCTAAGAAATGAGTGGGGGTGGATCTGAGAGCTGGAAAATGAACAGGAATCGATTCTTCTCTCTACCCTCCAGAAGGAAGGCAGACTTGCCAACACCTTGATCTCAGCCTAGTGAGACCTAGTACAGACTTCTGATCTCCAGAATAATAAGATAATAAGTCTATGTTATTTTAAGCCAACAAACTTGGGTTACTTTGTTACAGAAGTCATAAAACACAAACATAAACCTTATTGTCCTTTCTTAACTCATGGTACCTTCCTGTATTAGCTAACTACTTGTGTGGAAAATGATGACGGAAACAGAGAGGTACAACAATTCACAGTCCTCTTAATTTTAGTTCTTCTTCATTGATAAACTGAAGGTAGTGTTCCACGAATGGAAGCATATCAGGAAGTAAAATAAAAACAATGAGTTACTTTTGTGAAGCATTTCCACTTTTCTGGTAAAAACTGAAATATAGACATATACATGAGCTGTGGAATGCAAATTGTGTGATTTTGGTGATTCTGCATATGAGTTATATGCTCTTATGTTTGTATCTAAGGCTAGAATTGAGAAATATAACAATAAATAAAACTTCATGGTAAAACTCAAAATTTAACGTTTATTTGGTTGAAACATTAAGTAGCAAATTAAGTATATTAGAAGTTGAGAGACCACAGGAAAAAAGTTTATATTTTAGTATCATTAGTAGAATTTTTTCTTGCTTTTTGAACAAGCCACTCCACATTCTTAATTCATATGGGGCCCCACAATTTATGTAGATAGCCTGGACCCTGACATCAGCAATAGCGCCTAGTACTCCAAAAATATTACTCCAAAAATATTTTGTGAAAAACTCAATGAGGACTAAAATAATCTTAAAGTCAAAAATGGAATGAGTTCAGCCTCTCAGACACCAATCTGCCCAATAGGCAGCTTTACACTGGACAGACAGCCCACAGGAAACCCAGAGCTTCCTCTCAGATGGCATCTAGTGTGTGGAACAGTTGTCTTTGTCCTTCAGGGTGATTACCACCCTTGGGCCCCTTGCAGTAACACTCCCAGGAAAGCTGGTAAAGGGAGACTGGTAAAGGGGCTTAGGACCCAAGAAGCAGAAATCCTTGTGCCTTGAGAACTCCCAGAAACCTACTAAATTCATTTACCCCCGCCCAAGAAATGGAACAGTTACTCTTTGCATTTCACTTAGATATGATATTGCCCAGTTCATTTAATCCAGCTAAAACAACCACTCACCCTGTAAAAACTCTGGCCTTCTGAGTTTCCTCTAACCTATGCCACTCAGCCCTACATCCTTCCTCAAGTCCTGGAAGTTCCTGCTACCCTTATGAATCATCCCTTCTTTCCGTCCAGAAGCTCTCCACCGGACTCCATTTATTTCCTTTCAGGATATCCAGACAATTCCTCTCCGATGGTACAAGTGATCAAGGACTGGGATGTGTAAGAAGTGCCTAAAACTTCTTAAGAGGTAGAAGAAATAAAAGCCATGACCATACCGTGAAACTAGAAGTCTAGAAATTTCTAGAAGTTGAAAAGAGAATGTTAGCTCTGTGTCAATCTGGTGTCTCCTCTGTAGGGAGCAAGGGGAGCAATGAATATTTCAGTAAGTTTTTCTGTGACAAATGTAAATTTTTTGAAGCTGGGTAAGGTAGGCCAAAAATGTCTACAGAGAGAAACAGCCACATCCTGTTCTGCTGAGCTTCAGCTCCACTGTGGCCACACCCTGGAGACTGCATGATAATCCACACCACCCCTCCTCTGTGTGACACTTATCTCCAGGTACTTCTGGGCATCACAAAAGAGGAGTCCAGCAGCAGCTTCCACATGCCTGCTTGCAGGGCCTCCCAAAGAGACACCACTGGTGTGTGGATAGAAACAAGTTCTTGAAGGAGAAAGCTACAGGAGGAATGAACATGTGGAACCCCAACCCCAAGATAAGGCTGCTTTGAGGGGGCTAAGCAGTCAGTGCCTGAGAGTGGGTAAGTCACTATCAGGATGAGGGGGCCAACTAAGCAACTCTCCAGCTGCCTGGAAGGGTATCCACATTCATAATTTTATATTTATTGCCAAAATGCCCTCATGTGTGTCATACCAATTTATGCTTACATCAGAAGTGCCTGGCTCCCTACAGCCTTATCAAGAGCGTTACTAAACTCTTTAGATTTTTCACCCTTCCAGGAGGTAAAACATGGTATACAGGTATATGTAATTCCTTGTATTTCCCATGTCATCCTCTTGCTTTTCCCTACACACATACCAATACACACACCCCTTGCTCACTAAAGTCTTTTAAGTAAGTGGTATATGTCACTAGTCTAAAATAATGCATTGTCTTTCTCTCTGGAGATGTAAGAAGTTTAGTGGTCTGAAGCCTGCCCTTTGAGAAAGGGAGACAAATGGCTTTATGTTCCAAATTACCCCGGACCTGAGCATTGTGGCCTACAAACCCAGGAGAAAATAAGCTGGTGATGGGAACCTTGGAAAAAACCAGATGCTCAATCACTGAGAAAGAAACATCTCTAGCGTTCAGCTTTGCACCATCATCTAGTTGCTTTGACCCTAAATGCTGACGTGAACCTGGGCCTAGCAACTGAGCCACACATTTTCAGAAGTTAATCAATGTCATTACAAAAGGCCACATATGGTGGTGATTTGAGGAGGGAGAGGCAGTGTGAAATGAAACCAGAGTGGATTGATGTATTTTCTGTGAGCAAAATTTGCATCTGTAATTTTATTCGGCAACTCCCAAATGGAGTATAAAAAGATTTCTGTTTTTATTTATCTTGTCATAGGTCATTCGTTTGGTTAAATTAGCCTTGCAAAAAGTTTTCTTGACTATTTTGATTCATCAACATTATCCTTGGTTTATAAATGTGTAGGAAACCACTGACATTTTACAAATGACACCTCCGTTTAATTATCCCCCGCTTCCTGCTGCACCCCCCCCCACTCTAAATGAAGGTACTTTGGTAATTCAAAATTAAACAGAGAAGCTTCCTACAGTATCCTTATTCCCAAGATCCTGAAAGAATTCATGCTCTATTAAAATTATAATGACACTTAACTTATATTGAACAGTTACTAAATATCACACTCTTTACCTGCATTAATTTTCACAGCAATTTTATGAGATTAGATATGGTCATCATCTCCATTTCAAGATAGAAAACTGAGGTTGGATGGCTTACCTAGACATGTAGAGTCTGGTTGTGAAAGCAGGTAAGTAAGTCTTACACCAGACACTGCAAGGCTAAAACGTGTAAGAGAGAAACAGGGCATTGTTTGTTTGTTTGTTTGTTTGTTTTTTGGGTTTTTTTAGGTCAAGTTACTGATTTCACTCATGCTTCATTTAGCTGACTCAGGTCTCTCCCCTTACCCAAAATGTTTTAATAATTTTAAAGGGACTAAAATAAATCTAATGTTGAAAAAATTTACTTTTAATCTTAACCACCATAAAAATATTTTTATCGCTTTTCTATATCCTCTTTCAGTCTTTGAACACATATATACTTTATGTTATTGGAATTATAGCAACTGCAGTAACTTTATTTTCTGTTATTTTTAATTAATAGTATACCATAAACATTTTCCATGCTTTTGCATAGTGTTCATAATTATTTTTAATGACTTCATAATATTCTATGCAAAAAAATGACCAGACTGGTGTAACAATTCCCCTATTGTTGGATTCACAAGTTCATTTAAATTCTACAGTCATAGGTCATAGAGGAATAAATATTTTAATGCTTCTAGCTTCATGCCTCAATTTGAATTACTTTCTAGATTGAGTAAAAAAAGTGTATGTGTCTGCCCCAATTGCTGCTACCATAGCAATGAGAAAGCATGCTGTTTTCTCCACAACCTCAGCAGTAGCAGCAGTAGCAGCAGCAGCAGCAAAAACCTACCTTTAAATAGCTGAGTTAATTCAACAGAATACAGCGCCATCTGAGTATGGACTTATTTATTTTTATTCTGCTAATAAGCTGATGAATAATTCATTTTAGAAATAACAATCAATGCATAAAAGTATATGAATGAGACTTCTAGCTTATGTCATTCAGCTCTTTATTCCCTTCCAATCGAAATACCTACATTAGGTTTTAAAAGCATTGAGTTTGATCTAGGAGAAATGTGCAGCCATTATACTTAGTGAGCTCTGCCACAGGTTTCTGGTTAGGTTTCAAATAGAAACCCGTTTTCTTAGCTTTCCGCTGCCATTAGAAATGGAGCATTGTGTTTTGACCTGGGTGACCTTCACTTGGTGCCCTCTACAGACCAGGGTTGTGTTTTCATAGCCAAGATCTCAAAGCACATCCAGTGATACTCTTTTTTAAAAAGGACTGAGAAAATGGCTAAGGACTTGGCACAAAGGTGAAATTAGACACTCATTGCCCTTAATTCAATCTAATGAGAAAAGATGCAAACACACCTCCAAATTGGCACCAAAGTGAAATCTACATTTTCCTCCATGAAAAACCATCCACATTGATTTTTTCCCCTGTGCCATTAAAGGTCAGAATGAAAAATACCTTGCCCTTTAAGATTATCCCATAAATAGGCTATTTTTTTTTTTGCTGAGTGAAGATTTTCCCATACAGATCTAATAACTTATTCATCTCCTCCCCTCAGCAAACACAAACAGCTTAGGCTTTATAAACAAGCCCACTAAAAAAGGAATGCCACATGGGGTAATCTTGGTATTATAATTCACAGAGGCAAAATGCCTTGATATACTACTAAGACTAGTTATTATATAAAGCTGATAGTTTTATCATTTTGCTCAAAACACACATTATATTGCCCAAATTCTCTTTTTGAATAGGGCATAAATAAAATGCAATAAGATATCACTGGGCATGGAAAGGCCTATACAGGGACAGCATGTAATGAAATGAATGAGTGAAACGTATTGGTGATTATTTTCTTCCTCACACATCAAATAAAGACATCTGCAAAGTAATTATTTGGTATGAACTGCTATATTTTCGGTAATTAATGAGTAAAGTCTTAGATCCAGAGGGAATTCCCAGAAATCTGAGTGCTTTGAGAACGTGTATGTGCCATAAATCACTGCCTTAAATTTTCTTTTTCTTTTTTAAAGTAAGTTTATTGGTACAATTTAGCTGTATGTAATGATCACATTCCTCATATGGAATTTGTGCCTGCACGTGATATATCTTAATTCTTACTTTTTCCCATTCCCCTCCCCCGCTTCAACCTTTCTTCCCCTCGTACTTTACAAAAGCTCTGCTTCTATTTTACCTTTCCTTTCTAGGTTTTTGGCCCTTTCCCTTTCTTCCTTTTCACCTCCCTCCTCCATTGTGTCCCTTCCCATTTGAACTTTTTCTTCCTATTTCGCATTATCTATTGTACATTGTGGTCCTCTTTTACACATTCAGTCACTCACACCAGAGAAACTATTCAGTATTTACACATGTGTGTCCAATTTATTTCACTTAAGAGAATGGTCTCAAGGTGCATCCATATAGCTATAAATGTCTCAAGTTTATCCTTCTTTATGGCTGAGTAGTACTCCGTTGTATAAACAAACAACATCTTCTTTATCCATTCATCAGATGATGGGCATTTGGGCTGTTTCCAAGATACAGCTATTATAAATTGTATTGTTATAAACATGCATCTGCATATATCACTGTAGTATGATGCTTTTAATTCTTTCAGGAAGATACCAAGAAGGGGACCACTGGGTCCGATGAAACTTCCAGTCCTAGTCCTTTGAAGAATCTCCACACTGATTTCCATGGTTGCACCAGTCTGCATGCCCACCAACAGTGGAGAAGGGTTCTTTTTTCCCCAAAGCCCCACCAACATTTTTTTTTTTTGCTTAAATTCTTTTATTGGTACATTTTAGGTATACCACCAGCATTTGTTATTGGTTGATTTATTGATAATAGCCATTCTTTCTGGAATGAGATAGAATCTCAGTGTTATTTTAGTTTGCAGCTCTCAGATGACCAGTGATGCTACATTTTTTTCATATATTTATTTGCTGTTGTACTTCTACATTTGAGATGTGTCTATTCATTTCAGATGCTCATTTTTGTACTGGATCTTTAAATTTGGGAGTTGATTTTTTGCAGTTCTTTATACAATCTAGATATCAATCTTTTGTCTGAGAAACAGCTGGAAAAAATTTTTTCCCACATTTGTGGTTGTCTCTTCACTCTGTTGGTGATTTCTTTTGCTGTGCAGAGCTTTTTAATAAGATGAGATCCTAATTGTTGATTCCTTGTAATATTTTCTGCATGATCAGGGTTTTCTTCACAAAGTCTTTGCCTATATCTATCCCTTTAAGAGTTCTACCTATTTTCTCTTCCAGAAGATTTGGTGTTTCTATTTTAATATTTAGATCTTTGATTCATTTTGATTTTAGTTTAATGCATGGTGAGAGACATGGGTTTGGTTTTAGATTTCAGCATGTTGATAACCAGTTTTTCCACCATCATTTTTAAAAATTAATTTTATTGGTACATTTTAGGTATACAATATGATGACATTCATCATTGGAAATTTGCACCTTTACATAATCTCTCTTGGTTCTTCTTTTTCCCCCGTTCCCCTGCCCTCTCTTCAACCCCTCCACCCCTCCCTATTTACAAAGACTTTGTTTTCATTTTTCCTTTTTCTCATATTAATTCCATTTCCTTCTTTCCTTTCCCCTACCCCTCCCACTTCTCATTCCCCTTTGGCCCTTTTCTTCCTATTTCACATTATCTATTTTACCTTTTAGTACTTATTTAGACTTTCAGTTTCTCACACTAGAGAAACTATTTGGTATTTACACACGTGTGTCCTATTTATTTCACTTAAGAGTATGGCCTCAATGTGCATCCATTTAGCTATGAATGTCTCTAATTTCTCATTTTTTATGGGCAGCACCATTTATGAAAGAGGCTATCTTTCTTCCAGTGAAGGTGTTTGGCCCCTTTGTCAAAGATAAGGTGGCTGAATATGTTTGGAGTTATTTCTGCATCTTCTAATATGTTCCATTGATCCTTGGGTCTTTCTTTTTTGCCAATTCCATGCTGTTCTTCTTACAGTGGCTCTGTAGTATAGTTTCAAGTCAGGGATTGTGATGCCTGCTGCCTTGCCTTTGTTGCCCCAAATTGTTTTTGCTATTCTGGGTCTCTTCTGGTTCCAAATGAAATTAAGAAATGTTTTCTCTAGTTTTATGAGGTATGCTATTGATATTTTGATTGGGATTACATTAAATCTGTAGGACAATTTTGGAAGTACGGCCATTTTTGCTATGTTGGTTCTTCCTACCACAAGCAAGGGATGTCTTGCCATTTGATCTCCTTTTTTCAGAGTAGAGTACTGTAGTTTTTGATGTAAAGATTTTTTACTTTATTAGATTGATTTCTAACTATTTCATTTTTTGATACTATTGTGAAAGGTTTGGTTTCCCTGATTTCTCTCTCAGCAAGTTTTTTATTTGTGTACAGATATGTTGTTGATTTTTGAGTGTTGACTTTGTGTCCAGCTACATAACTGAATTTGCTTATTAATCAAGAAGTCTTTTGGAGGAATTTTTGGGGTCTTCTATATAGAGTATCATGTTATCTCCAAATAATGATAGTTTAACTTCTTCCTTTCCTGTATTTATTTCTTTTATTTCTTTCTCTTGTCTAATTGCTCCAGCTAATGTTTCCAGAACTATACTGAATAGGAGCAGTGATAGTGGACTTGTCATGTTCCTGATTTTAGAATGAAAGCTTTCAGTTTTTGTCCACTTAGTATAATGTTGCCTGCTGGTTTGTCATAGACAGCTTTTATCAGATTGAGGTAAAGACCATCTATTCCCATTTTCTGTAGGGTTTTTTTTTTTTTATCATAAATGTATGTTGGACTTTGGCAAATGCTTTTTCTGCATCTATTGAGATGATCATGTTATTTTTGTTCTTGAGTCCTATTTATGTACAATCAATATACATCTATTGATGTGGTGTATTACATTTATTGATTTGCCTATGTTGAACCATTCCTGAATCACTGGAATGAATCCTAGTTGGTCATGATATACAATCTTGATGATTTTCTGTGTTCTGTTTGCCAGTATCTTATTGAGGATTTTTACATCTATGTTCATTAGGGGGATTGGCCTGTAATTCTCCTTCTTGGTTGTGTCCTTCTCTGGTTTTGGTATCAGGGTAACTTTTGCTTCCAGGAATGAAGTTGGGAGTATGGTTTCCCTTTCCATTTCATTAAAGAGTTTGAGGAGTAGTGGCATTAGACCTTCTCTAAATTTCTTACAGAATTCAGCAGTGAATCTGTCAGGACCTGGGCTTTTCCTTGTTGGTAGGTTTTTAATTACATTTTCAATTTCATTGACTGGCTTTGGGTTACTTAGCATTTTTACATCTTGATTCTGCTTTGATAATTCATATGTATTCACATTTCAAAACAATTTGTATTCTAGGATCTAGAATTCACTTTTTTCCCTCTCTGAATTTTTGTGTTTGTAGGTTGTAGTTTTTAAGAAAATAGTTAGCCCAGAATAGCTTGTACACCAGTAAAAGGTTATTTTATTGAAGGCCTGCTTTATTGCTGCTGAACACAATGCATTTATTATCTACTTTTATTTTCTCTGAGGGACATCTCAAAGCAATAAGGAAATCTTTGCAAATCTCTGCATTCCAAAAGTTTACATCAGTATACTTGGAGAACCATGGATAGCACATTTATATCCATAAAGAAGTTTGAACCCGGGCAGGGAATTTAGCTCCGTGGTTCCACCACCTGCCTTGAAAGCACAAGGTCCTGAGTTCAATCCCTGGTACCAAAGAAGGAGGAGGAGGAGGAGGAGGAGGAGGAGGAGGAGGAGGAGGAGGAGGAAGTAGTTTGAACCTTGCAACTAGTTATCTGGAAATTAGGCCTCTTTTGTCCTTCTCCATCTTCTCCAATTCCCTAATAATGTCATCATAAAATTTCTATGTGTACAGGATAAGTATTTCAGGCAATTTTTCCAAGATATTTTTGTTCGTTATTCTTTGCATAAAATATATCACAAAGGTCATGGAAGAATTGAAATGACAGTAATTTATGATATATTACCAAAGTTCAGCACACAATTTCTCACCTGTTTTCAATGAATTACCTTCTTATCTTCCTGCTGATGAGTAAGACAAAGGATAAAGGTGGGTCATTAGAGAAAACTTATCAAGGCAATTAGCAGTGGTGGAAAGGAAAATGTTCACGGGAGAAGGGAAGTGCAGTAACATTTAACATCTAGCAGCAACTTCTGGCTATGTCATACTCATTAAAGTTTCAAGGACCCATTTCATCCTTTAGTCTGACATAAATTGTTCTGCCCAAGCAAAATGAAGGGGGCAAGTCAGGTAATGATAGGAATAATACAAAACCTTTTTCTTGTGTTCCTGTTATTCCTTTAGGGAAAAAAGAAAGGTTATTTCTAAAATTTTCTTTGTACAAAGATACATATATATGCAAAGAATTATATATCCATATATTATATCATATATACTTATATATGCAAAGATTCATATACACACAACTATAGACATGGATCTAAATATATCTTCAAAGATAGTGATCCTGAGGATTGGTAAGCTATGTGAATACAAGTGCACTGATTATTCCGATTGCTCTGAATAAATATGTGTTAACAGAGTTTGTACTTCCCTCACTTCCTTTACTTAACTTTTAGAGGCTTAGCATTATAACTGACAACTCTAAAATATTTTGAGAAGAAAAAATTATGACCTTTGCTCTTGGACAAAATAAGGAAGAGGGATCCTATTTTCAAGGTATATGGAAATATGTATTTTAGTTAGAAGAATGGGTTTGCTTCAGGTGGAAAAGAATGCTGCTTTCTTATTCCCATTTTACATACTTTTAACTGTTGAGATAAATGCATATTTAAGAACCAACATTTAAAATGTTGTAAATTGTATTACATTATATATGACTGGGTGGAATTGTTGAATAATAGTCAAAGTAGACAGATTCTGAATGCTGGGTGAACCATTTCCATCCCAGCCTTCTGCTTATCAGAACATGAGTGGCTGGAAAAGGCCACTTACATGGAGAAAGATCAACATAAGTAGGACCAGTGAAGAAGCATCCAACAGGGTAATGGTATGTGGAAATGTCACTATCAGAGAAATTAATGTAGGCTACATTATCCTTGAAAAATATGACCTTAATCAATGCAAGAGGAGGAAAAATCCCCCTTTGCTTCTTGCTATGAACACAGTAATATGTTACTAGACAAAGTGATTCACTTGAAAAAAAGTCAAATTGAATATTCATGAAAGACTTCTGGTTATTTGAACTTTGAGAGACCACTGTAAATGGTACTCGAATTCTTGACAAGTTGTCTGTTTTGAATAATTCTGTAAACATGGGCAATCTGGTTTGACATAGGCGATTATCCATATTATTATTTAGGATGGCTTTTCATGATTAACTCCTTATGTACCTCCACTGGTGTGTGAAAACATGTTTGCTCACCAAAAGCAACAGTGCAAGGGAAAAATAGGATTATTTTAGTCATAGTGAGGCAAGTGTTCAGAGCTCTCCCTGCAAAGCTCTTCTGGCAAATCATGCTGGAACATGTCACCTAATTCAAGAGATTAAAAAAAAAAATTCAGTGTCCACTCTGCCATTCAGAGACAAGGATGCACAGACTTTCAAAATACTATAAGAGCTTTTCTTTCAGAAAAAGAACATAATAGCATCAGACACCTAATCTCTTCTAGGAACTGGAAATAAAGTAGAGAGAAAAAGAAGCATTATCCTTTCCCTTTAATCATCTTATAATCTGGGCAAGACATGCAGGATAGAAGCTTCATGTGTAGGCTTGTACCTGAATGTGCAAGGTAAATGGTGTAAGAGCCGAGGGTAGTTTTCCCATTTGCCTCACTGCAACATTTCTGAGCCCAATTGCAGGTAGCTAGCATACTCCCTTCTTTCTATAGGCTCAAGTTGTTGAAAATGATCTACACCTGTGGTTTTTGAAAATGCTTCCAAGAACCTGGGAATGGTGGTGCATGATTGTAATCCCAACACTCTGAGAGGCTGAGGCAGAAGAATTGCAAATTTGAACCCAGCCTGGGCAATTTTGAGACTTAGTGAGACATTGTCCTAAAATAAAACAACAAGAAAAGAGCTGGAGATGTAGTTTAGTACAAAGACCCTCAGTTCAATCTGCAGTATTAAAAAAAAAAAAAAAAAAAAAAAACTTCTCATACCAGCAGCATCAGGATTACTTTACCTGGAAACTGTTTTTACATATAAAGCCTAGAACTCACCCAATTTCCTGAATCAGAAATTTTGCAAACTGTTTTAACAAGCCTTCCAAGTGACCAGTGCACTGACATTTGAAGATCATGGTCGTAGACCTGTGCTCTTCAAAAGACATTGACAAATGAAACCTCCAAGGATTTTGTGGCAATACAGACTGAGTGAGCAAGTGAGCTTGACACTCTGCATTCTCGTGTGTTCCATGGTGACCCCAGTGCTGCAGGCCTAGGCACAACACTTTGAATAGGAAAGTTTTGGTTGTCTTGTTACACTTGGAAATGTAATTTGGAGAATTTCAACTTGATGACAAGGATTGTTCTTCTCTTAACCCAGACACAATAAGCTTTCCTTTGAGTACATATTGAAATCGGCTTCTGTTACAACAAGTGAAAATACTGTACTGTAATTATCTATTTTCTTGTCTGTATTCCGTATTAGTTTATCAGCTTGTTGAGGGCAGGGAGTGTGTCTTTCTGTGCAGCAACTTTTGTGCTTGGGATAGAGAAGCCTCTTGATAATGGGTGATGATATAACATGATTCTCATATTTGCACCTGTCTCTATGTAGCCTGTCAACATGAGAAGCCACTGAAATGCCTTGAAAGAAACTTCTCTAATTTTTGTTTGTTGTTTTGTTTTGTTTTTTGGCAACCCTTTAAGAGTTGTTTCCTGCCAGCATAATGGACTGGTTAAATCCATGAGATTTGTAGTCTTTAAACACAGCCAAATTAAGATCAACATTAATTCTAAATATGGTGGAAATTTTAAAAAGCCGATTTTGTCTGGCTCCTGGGAGATTATAGCTAAGGTTTTTTTTGTTGTTATTGTTGTTGTTGTTGTTGTTGTTGTTTTGTACCGGGGATCAAGCTCCAGTCCTTGTGCTTGCGAGGCAGGCAGTGGAACCTCTGAGCTAAACCCCCTGCCCTGTTTTGTTTTGTTTTGATTTTCCTTAGAGATTGTTCACATAATAAAACATGATTCTGACATGGAGCATTCAGCATACTATCTTGAAAAGATGAATCTCATTTTATCCATGACAGAAGGGGGAATTCATTTCTCTTTGTTCAGAATAATATGGTCAATACAGTGGATTATTTCTTTTTTATGCTACTTCCCTGTAGTAAATTCCTGGTGTGCATAAAAATGTGTGCCAAGCCTATAAAAATTGCCAGTGTCATATTCTGAAGAACTCTGGCTGATGAGGTCATCTCTCCTTTGTAACATTTTTCTCTCACACTCACAGGAATTATCTCAAATAGTACAAAGATTGATATCAATAAGGTAAAGACACTGGGACAAGGCTAAAGATGTCTGGCAACGTCCAAAAGAAATGATCTTATCTTCACCCCAAATAAAACCTACTCAGGATGGAGGAAATTTCATATTGAAAGTAGCCAGTTGGTCAGAATTTAGTGAAGAATATAAAGTAAAACTAAGTGATCTAAACTTACCCATCTTGAGTTAAATAAATATTAAGGCCCTGAAAATACATCTGGCACATGCAGATTCTATTTATTCCAGTCATAGGTTTCCATGATGCCTGATGAAGATCTCCAAATTGAAGAGCATTCCCCAAGGTGTTATTTACTCAAAGACTAAAATAAGTGAATTTTTCTTCCGTGTAGGCTGTACTGCATTTTCATTAGATGTTTAATTATCATAGTCCTTCACAGAACATTTTCTTGATAACTTCTAAATTCATTTCACTTGGGATTCCAGGAGTGAGTCCATTGGAATGATTTTCAGTAGAGTCTAGTTTTAAATTAAGACTGTGGCTTCTGCGGATCGTGTCCGCAGTCAGAAATCTATTGTGCCATCCTGCCCACCCAGACCCTCAATTGATCTGCAGCTGCAGCCCTCTGGAGCATGTGCTCTCCAGGCAGCTGCCTAGAGACTGCAACAAACAGGGCAACTGCCTTGTTTTGTAGTCACTGTGTCTCGCACTGCAACATTTCATTTTAAAACAAAAGTGTCCTACTCATGCGAAAGAGTCATTTGACAAACCTTTACCACAGTTATCAATGGCTGTTTTGCTTTGGGAAAATTATCTGTCAGGGTATAAATCTTTTAAAAAAGCATCAAAAATCTTTGACCTCTTTTCTATTATTAGTCTTCGAGCACACAGATGAGAAGGGAAGAGGTAACCTTCCTTCCTCGTAGAGTTTCCAAATATGGACTGGAGAGTAGAAGACTCTATCTTTCTAGAAAAATATAGAAGCTTTATTTATGGCCCAGGGTATGAGAACAATGTCTGATTATAAAACAAAATGATACTGTGTACAGATACTGCCTTGTCTGTGAGGTCAAAGATCAAGGTGGTTATTTAAGGTCTTAAAAGTACTGGATCAGGAAGGAGGCTTAGTAGCTGTCTTGTTCTACCTCCTCCAGAACAGGTACAGAGAAGACTGTTAATTATGAGAGGGTCAAATAAACCCATGGTGCTCAGTTAGTTCTGGAAGGCATCATGCATTCATTCTACAAGTCTTATTGAATAAACAAATGGAAGAATCTAATCTTGAAGCCTTTTACATATCAGAATATTTTCAAAAAAATCTATCCAGTCAATAGGAAAAACCGAGAAAAGCTTAACATCTGCTTAAGTTTGGGCAGGCTCAGATGATTTATTCTGATGTAACAAACAATGGAATCTAAATGAGGTATGAGAGGGAAAGAAAAAAGAAGCAAAGAAAGTTTGGCAATTCTGCCTATCCGGGAGCCTCTTCTCCGAGTTAATGTGAGAAAAGGAAATGATATTTTTATTTTCATTAAAATGCAAAAGGCAGCAAAGTCAGAAAATAGATTAGCTTTCCTCATGGCTAGAAGCAAACAGAAGCAGATGAGTGTGTGCATTCTGCCGGGTGTTCTCTAACACACATCCATCACTTGGCGTGGAAACTTAAGCTTGCAGCGAGGAGAGGAGACCTGAGGAACGGATTGGTCACTGGGTATGCAAGACAGACACTCTGCTAGTTCTAGAAGATGCTTTATCCATTCAGTCAGTCATTCCAGAAGTCTGTACCAAATGCCTTTCATGTACTAGTGGCATTTATTAGTTCTAGGGGTAAAAAGGTGAGCAAGATATGGCAGTACTCGGGTCACTCACAGTCATGTGGAAGGCACAGATGAAGAAACAGGGCTGGTGTTTGAGTATCATACAAAAGCGCTTTGAGAGCATATTCAGGAAAGGTTTGTAATAACCTTATAACTTGGTTGGTGAGGAGATGAGGAAAAGATCTTGGTAAGCCACACCAAGGAGTTTGAATTGCATCCCTCAGTTCTACAGGTCTGCTCTGGACAGTTTGGGAATTTCTGTCAAATGCACATTCCATGTTGAAGAAGCCACACCACACACGGCACTCCTTACAGATTCCAAAACCTGAAGTGATGCATGGTCATCCCTGTTCACTTCAAATTGAGGATCAGTTCCTAGATGGCAAATAACATATTTTGTAAATGTTGGTACTTCTTCACTATGAGGGAAATAATCTAATGGCAGCTGTTCTGTTGAGGCCAGAGTCAAAGGAAAAAACTTTAATCTCATCAAATGACTACCATGACATATGAGTAGTGTACTAATTGTTTCTTCAGACAACAAAGCACATTTCAAAGCCTTTCGCTCCCCTTCCAGTCTATTAGCACAAAAATAATTCCATTTAGTAGAACAATAGCAGTGAACCAATGTCACCTCTGCAAAAGGGCAAGCATTTTCTATCACATGAAAACCAGGCATGCCAGAGGCACAAGGAAAGGGGTGAGGGGGAAGGTGACCTGAGCTGGCCTGGGAGTGTTCAGTAGGTTGAATGGTGCCCCCTCAAGAGTATGTCCATTCAGAACCTGTGAATGTGATTTTTATTTAGGAAAAAAGTCTTTATAGATATAATTCAGCATCTTGATTATTCTGGAATTAGGATGGTTCCTCTTCTCTAAGTTATAAGAATAGTCATTGGAATGGAATGACTGTTCTACAACTTACAGAAGAGAAAAAGAGAGAGACACAGAGAAGGTCATATAAAGACAGGCAGAAATTGTGGTCTTGCTGCCAGAAGTCAAAAAACATCTATAGTCACCAGAATCTGGAGGAGGCAAGGAAAGACTGTCTCCTTGAATCTGAAAGGGTAGAGGTGGCCCTAACAACACCTTCACTTCAGACTTCTGGTCTCCGGAACTATGAGAGAAAAATATTTTGGTTATAAGCCACCCAGTTGATGATAATTCATTATAGTAGCCACAAGAAACTAATGGGATGGGGGTCACGAGGAGTCAAGGAAGATTTCTAGAAGAGACTGCCTCTGTGAAGTCTTAAAATTAGAGTGACCAGATATAATGATTAAGGTGTGGGGATAAGAGGGTGGAAAAAAGTAGAAATTGAAGGGTCTTGAATATTAAAGAATGAGTGTGTGGATGTACTTGCATTCAATAACCTCACAGTTGGGTTGATGTGGCCAAAGAGAAAAGAGTTATGCATAGACACACACCTTAAAAAAGAATTTGGTGGAGAAGTAGGCTTGGAAAAGATGTACAAGTATACACTATTCACACTTTAGAGAGTCCAAGTTCACATAAGCATATCAACAGCCTGGGGAAATTCTGTAACCTATTTCCCCCAAAGTGTCAGACTTTTCTGTCTTTGAGTGTTTGTGTGTGGAAAACAAGTCGAACAATGTTTCCAGAGAATATTTTGGAAAAATTGTCCCAGACTGGGTGATATTGGAAAGCTCCCCTCTTTGCTTACTCACATGAGAAAAGACCATCAGATTGCATCTTTTTGTATTTTTCTGAATTTCTAATTATGTAATTTGTAATTTCTTGGTGATTGTCAATACTTCTGAATTATTTTCAATGGCGACTGCTTTGCTTCTGGGAGTTTCTCTTTAGCCTGTGATTTCTCGTTAGAATCTTAGAAAGTGTGAAGAGCCAGTACTTCCTGCAGGATGAGTTTCAACCAGGACTAGTGTGGGAGCCATGATGTGTCCTGAGAGAAGTGCAAAGGCCAGCCACAAAGTGGGGATGCGGTGGGCAGGCAGGATGGTGCGGAGTCCTGGGGAGACCGCCAGGCAGTTCTGGTACTGATGCTCTAGCCCAGCTCCCCAACCTGCATGCATTTGTCCTGCCTTGTGGTCACTTTTGACTGAGTGCTGTTGGCCTCTAGAGCTGTTTCTCTTCCGCCCTTTCACTCTCACTGTCCCCAACCTTTGGATTTCTGGCCAAGCAGGCAGCCCCCTTGAGTGATGGGCAAGGGCTATCTCCATGACTCAGTCCTGAGAGGGTCCCAATTGTCTGGCCCAGCCTTTTCTAGAATACTACATGTTTCCCTCAGGGTGGGCAGAGAAAGATGAATGACTTCAGAGGAAAAACTTTACAGATAAGTTGAGTTTGAGCAATGCAAATCCCAAGCATGCAATCATCAAGCCAGACATAATTGAAAAGAGGGTTTTATTTAAATAACAGTTCATCTGCCTTGCCCCTAAGCAACCAACCAGTGCCTGAAACTTACATTTTATGGTGGTAACATAAACAGAAATACAAGTGATGCTTAGCACCTCAGGATAACTCATGAGTGCTTCCTGATCTGGGGTCCTAGTTTAGTTCACATTTGAGATTTTGCAATCTTAAACAAAAGCGATTTACCTCCATAATTTCTTCTCTGACAAATGTTCAAAGTGATTACAACTTGATCTCCCCCTCCCCAGTTTTAGCTTTGTGCTTATTTGTTTTAGAGATGAGGCTTGACTTTAGAGTATCTGTAAATCTTTCCATAAGTAAAGGGCAGATTACTGATCTGTATGCAAATGATATACTTGCCTGCCTTAAAAATTTAAGATTGACTTTGAGCTGACCCTGTGCTTTATCCCTCAGTGAGATCTATGAAAGGATATTTATAATACCTGTGGACATTGTGTATGATACCGGTGGGAGTTTCCCTCAACAGTAGATGAATAGCAGAAACACGAGCAGACTAAAATGTGGCAGATATATGTAAAAGGAAGAATGAAATTGATTTACATAGCTGGGTCTTATTGTAGGTCCTTGTGCTTTCTCCCTCTCAGATACCTAAAAATGTTATAATTTTTTGTAAAAATAAAGAATATAAAACTGAGAAACATAGATAATAACATGCTAGTTGAATCTTAAAATTTATAGTACAAGTTTTTCTTTTACAATATAGTATAATTTTGAGACCAACTTTAACAATATTTATAATGTCCTTTCTCCCTCCTGGGGGCAAGCCACAAAACTTATTCACATGGAAGTTCATATGCTTCAAAATACACATCCCATTTCATGTCAGCTTTCAGCATTGAGACTTTCTTTTATTTTTTGAAATTCTTCTCACATTACCTTAAAAATTAGAATAGTCAGAGCAGAACATTGACCTGGGATGAAATATAGATTTTTATGCTTCTCTCAACCTGAAATTTTATTAAAGTTATTAAAAATAAGATCAGTTCACTTAAAAATGCCAGAGAAACCCAAAGGATAGAATTGCGTCAGATTAGCATACCTATTCTTATCCTACAACAAACATATCTCATTCCAAACCTCAGCAATTTCTTGGACCATGGTATTTCAGAGTTACATTTTTTAGTGTTTAGTTTTTATTTCCACAGTAGCATGTTAACTGTTCTGTGTTCTTACATGAGAATGTTGAAACTTGCCACATTGCCAAGAAAATAGTTGCAGACAGGGTCTTTATATCCTTAGGGTACAGTGTTAAGTCTTTCCACTAAATCCTTTCCATTCATTGGCAGTTTGTGGAGCAACCAGAAGGGTTAGGCTTTAGCATCCCAGTTGGACCCTTGGGTGAATGGAAAAGTCATGAAAGATAGTGTTCTCCTTTCTATGCCCTTTGTCTCCATTCACGATAGCTTTCTCTTGTCTGGGACTCTTGTGCACTTTTCTGCTCTGTTTATTTATTAGGAAACTATTTGATATCTCATTTACTGAGTGTCAAGCTCATAAAAATTTCTCGGTTGTGAATGAGTGAATGACTTATTTTTGTTCCATTTTCTGAAGGCTAATTAGGGGAAAAAGAGAGAGAGAATGAATAGCTCATACAGTAAGAATAGATTTGGGGGGGGCAGTTAAATAAAGTAAAGAAAATGCACTTGGATCTTCCACCTATACTCTTTTCTTAATAGGACAAATGGGAGGGAACATAGGAAAAGAGATATCTGTTTTGGGAGCAGAAGAAAAAGGAGAGATGGTAGAAGGGCAGAATGTTCTGAAAAAGTCAGATGATTGCAATACTTTCTTATGTGATCTGGCCTGATGTCATTTTTTAGTGTAAAGGACTGTTCAGCACAGACATTATAACAACCTGACGATAAGTTCTATAGCAGGAGGGAAAGAAGTCAAGCTGCTAGTGGGAATCAAAGAGGTAAGTTTGTGGTGTGCACAGGAGTAGCTGTGCAGGCTCCTGCACTACATGGGAGAAGCTTTTGGGTTTGGCAAGTCTGTTGCCTTTCCTGCCAGCTCTGTGGTGTGAGTATAGTTGTGCAGCTATATTCCCAGAGGCAGGAACTCACTGTACCAGTCACAGATTAGCTAATCTGGACCAAGTGCTGTCCTTACTTGCTGTCTTGAACCTCCTGGTGGTCCCTTCTGAGGATGGGGAAAAACATGGAGTTATTAAAAAGAATTAAGTTGACCCTGTGAGAGATAAAAGAGTTTGGGAATCTTCTGTGAATGCTGTATGGATGAAAGAAAGACCTTCTTTATATTTCCTTTGGAGAAATGATCAAAATATTCTTTGTCTTGTGAGATTCCATTTCTGTATTGGGTGAGTTGATAGTTGAATAAGCATTGTCTTTCCTGAAGGAATTTGAATTATGTGACATTTCTTTCATTAGAAAGAGAGAATTTGATTCCCATAAAGGGATTTTTGAAATCATTATACAGGTGCAGAAAACTAATGAGACTACAAAAGTCTTCTTAGCTCTCCCCACACAAAATTAGGAGGGCAAGTTCCTACCCTTCTTGTGTAAGTAGTGGCTGTTGGGAATAGGAAGGCCAAATTCATTCTGAAAGAGTCCAAGACCTCTCATTTTTTTTAAGGCCTCTCATTTTGATGTAGCTCTTTTAGCCTCTGACAAAGAAAAAAATACCCCTGACATCCTAGAACTAGACTGAAGCTCACAGCTGGTCTTGGTGTTGATAGAGGCTGGCCTGGCCCTCACAGCTGATCCATGGTGTTCTCCTGCTAGACATAATGTCACAGAACCAATGCCAAACAAAATCGCCCTCACCCCATGATAAAATGAGAAAACTCAAGAACTTCACATTTTTGTCTAAGCACAGAGAAAAAAGGTCATTGAGTAACCCACAAAATGTCAAATATCAACCTCCCCCTTTCTTGGATAGTTATGAATGACTGATGGTTCTTTACCAATCCAGCTTTATTTCCTCTCTAGTCTGCCTTCCCTATTGTCATAGCCAGGGTTTGCAAGGTAATAAATTTAATACAGGATACATAAATTTATAGGATTATCTTATATATAATATTCACCCAAGAAGTCAAATACAGAAGAGTGCAAGAGATTTGTCTGTGCATTAGAGACCCAAGAATAGAGCTGAGGGTGTAGATCCTACGGCAGTGTCCTACATGAGCCCAGCTGAAGGCTTACAGACCATGGCAATGTCTCATGCAAGTGCATATCAAGAATCTGCATTGGCCAAAAGGCCAGTGGTGGAAGTGGGAGAGTCTGCACCAGCAGGGTGAAGGATCTGTGCCAGAAAGCTGAGGAAGCTGCACTGAAGCCAGAAAATGACCCTCAAGACAAAGGCGAAAACCAATGCTTCCCCGAAGAGAGCAGCAGCCATCCCTGATGACAAGGAGGACCGGAGCTCCTCCAACCATGAGAACAGTGGAGATCATACCCGGAAAACCAGCCGCGACAAAGATTTTCCTGGGAAATCAGCAGCATGCAATCTTCCCCTCCAGTTCTCCTTTTATTCCATTCTGGCAGCAATCCTCAGGTGGATCTTCCATGCCCAGAAATACACTGATTCACTTCACCTGGGCGTTCCCACTCACGTTGACCCTAATTAGCCCACCACACCTCCAGACGGAATTATTGAGCATTAGGGTCAGGACTGCAATGTCCCCCGAAGGCTCATTTGAAGGCTTGGTCCCCAGTGAAGCAATGTTCGGAGGGGGAGCTTTGAGGAAGTGAAGGGATCATGAATGCTGTGACCTTATCAATGGCTTAATCCACTGATGGTTTTAGGATTTGATGGGATATGGGAGGTGATAGAAATTTAAGAGGTGAGACCTGGTTGAAGAGAGTGTGCTTGGGGCCTATATCTTGCTCCTGGCCCCTTCAGTTCTCTCTCTCTCTCCTCCTCCTCCTCCTCCTCCTCCTTCCTCCTCCTCCTCCTCCTTCCTCCTCCTCCTCCTTTCTCCCCCTGCTTTCTTCTTGGACATCATAAGGTGAACAGCTCTGCTTTCACACAAACCATGGAGTGAAACTGTGAACAGAAGTAAATATTTTTTCCTTTAAGTTATTTTTCTCAGGTATTTTACCACACTAACACAATGAGATAATCAAGTGTGGAATTATTGCTGCTTTCTGACAGTCTTCAATCCAGAGTGTGGGTTTTCGTCATCCCTCTTCCAAGCCAACATAAATGCTTTCTTACACTTTTTCTTCTTTTTCCTTGATAATGTTTTCTAATTTTTTCAATCACAGGTGTGTTCTTGGGGAATTTGTTTAGAAGGACTTGACACCTCACTGCTCCTGAAGTGGGATAATTTTGCTTTTTGTTGGAATGTTCAGGTGTTGGTCAGTATTAATTTTGCAGTGTGTACACAGTGCACATCCGAAAGGATGACTGATGCTATATATTCCAACACAAAAACTCACCAAGGGAAAAGAGAGACTTCATTGTATCTCATTTAATAAAATAAAAGTCCAGGGATATTTTCCTGACTTCAAGAAAGTCTGTGTTGAGGACTAAAACAACATTATTTAAAATTGTTCCTCTACATCTCTCATTCCTTTTAATATCATGTTGGAATTTTCATTTTTTTTTTTTCTTTTTGGTTGGATCTCATGCAAGCCTATCATAGTGGATCAGGAAAGTATACTGCTTTTGCTGGTCTAGTGTACTTTGGAGGAAAAATGTGGCCCAAAAGCTCTTGTGTTCAGAGTTGGGGCTCTTGGAAGGTGATTAGATCATGGGGCCCTAACCTTACCAATGGATTGACCCACTGATGAGTTCATAGCTGAATGTGTGTTAAGCAGTGGGACCCAGTTGGAGAAAGTAGGTCCCTGGGTATAAGCTAAGAGGTCACATTCTTGTCTCCATCTCCTTCCTTTCTCTCTCTTGCTCTTCCCCTACATTTTGCTTCCTGGATGTCAAGAAATGAGCAGCTTTCTCTTGCTACGCCTTTCTGCTTTGATGCTTCTTCCTAGACCCAGCTAACTATAGACTGAAACCTCTAGAACCATAAGCCAAAACAAACCTTTCCTCCTTTAATTTGTGTATTTCAGGTATTTTACCTCAAAGACAAAACATTACTAGCACATAGTTCATTCCTTTATCTAGCATGTAGCTCACCAAGGCCACTTGGAGCAAATGCTGGGGAAATGGGAACTGCTAAGCAAAAAGCACTTGAATGTTATAAATCTTTATTGGAGGAGATTTGAGTAGCAGTGACTTAAAGTTGGAACAAAGTTTGTGGATGACAACTCAGAGCTGCACAGGAGTACCCTAGTCATATCTAGGATTGTGCTTGGATTGTGCTGCAGGAAGGTAGGAACATTTTAGGACTTTCACAGGCTTTGGCAAGAGAAATACCAGAAACTTTCAGGGAATTTTTAAAAGGAAGATTTGTTGAATCAAAAACAAGATTTTAATGGTTAAATTACAACTATGAGAGATCAAAGTTTTCCACTGACAAGTGAACAGTCACAAAATAAAACAGGCCTAGTGGCAGCAGGAATAAATAAATTAGATTTCTTCTGATGAGACAGCTCTCCTTGTCTCTTCATGGCTCCCTTCCTAGTCATCCTTGAATCCCAGCTTAAAAAGGAACCCTCTGGGAAACCCCTTTAAAATAAGATTCCCCTTGCTACAAAATTCCACAGCATTACTTCTTTCATAGCATTTATTACAGTTTTAATCTTGTATTTGCTCATGTCATTGCTTGCTAATTATTTGTCTTCTCCATTACAGTGCAAGCTTTATGAGGCAAGGTTTGCCCACCTGGTGCAGTACTGGCACATACGGGATGTGCACTGGATATTCCTTTGATAAATATATTTATCAACATAAACTCCCCAGTAAGTGCTATTATATTTTTCTAAGAAAGCTTGTGTTGTCTTCTTAAAGGTATTGGAAAGTGGGCAAGTATTTGGTAACTAACATCAAAGGAAGAGCTGGAACACACAGTCCGGCCTGAAGAGAGAAAGCTGTGTCCAGCCTTGTCTTCCTGAGAACTGTTAAGAAATGATTGTTTGGAGTTTTTCTTCTTGGCAATGTCATGATGCCTCAGGAGATTTGTTTTGAAGGTTTGTAGGTTCCATATCAGGACATCTGAGCAAGAACTATGTGACTATCATTGACCTGACAATATACACCTACTGCTTCTCACTTTTACTCTAGATTTTTAGCCTGTTTGCAATGTCTGTTTCTGGTGAGTTGCTTCTTGGGCAAGTAAACTAAGAAATTCATCCATGAAAGTGACTTTCCAGCCATCTCTGGGGAAGCACCAGTCTTTAAATTTCCAACTTTTGGTGAAGTACTTTTAAAACATACAATAAAATAAATTACTAGTAAATGAAAGAAATTACTAGCAAACTTAAGCCTAAGTTTTTATCAAATGAAATAAACATAAAATTTCCAGGTCAAATTGTTCAAAAAGATTCTGACCACTCTCAATTTTGTGCTTTTCTTTTTCTTGTTTTAAATGGTAACCTTACTGGATCCATAACTGATAATCTTACTATTTGTGAAGGCAGAAAACAGTCCTAAGATACAACATATGTGTGTGAAACCTTTGGCAAATTGTCTTTCTTTCTCACCAAATGCTTATAAAGACAGAAACATCAATATTGACAGACAAGATTTCTGTTCATAATGGTGCAATTTGAGCAGGTGACAGAATTGTTATAATGTGGAGTCTCACCTGTTTAAAATTGCTCTTACAAACTATTAAATATTTTTAATTCCATAGAAAATATGAAAGAGAGCTAAAAAGAGTGTAAAATGAGCACTGTATCTTATAATCGATCAACATTTTAAAGCTCCACATACATTATAATAAATAAAAGACACATTTCTTTTAAATCTGAGGCCTTCAGTTCCATTATCAAAGAATTTAAGTCAAAAGAAATGGATATTGCTCCCCTATGGCAAATATCAGATCATTGGGATGGTAGATGTGATGGTGTGAAAGTGATTTTGTTAACTTGTGACCAGTCTGACAAGACACTTCATTTCACATCATTTGGTTTTATAGACAAAATACACCACTGGGATGAAATCAGATTTCCTTTGACAATCTGCAGGAGAAAGAAGGATCTGTGAGAGAATGACATTATCATAACTATGAGATTAGGAAAAAACACACACTCACAAGGCACTATCCGAGCTATCTAGTGCTGGGAGACTGCAAAACCTGATTATTGCAAAGGTAGATGGCATATTAATTAAAAATAAGACTGACATTTAAAGCATATTTCAGATTTCATGGCAAATTTCATCATTCTAAATATAGTTTCAGATTAATTATGACACATTTGGTGTTAAGCTATTTTAGAATTCAAAACATTTCCATCTTGAAATAGTTGCAGCAAATTAGGTATTTGATCAAGGCTGCAGAGAAAGGAGGCTGGATTTAATATTCCAACTCTCATATTCCACCTTTAGCTTTTCTCTTCTGTGCAGGTTAAGCTGGGAAAATTATGCAAGGTGATGGCATTTTGAGTGCAAATGGGATTTGACATTTTGAGTGTAAATAAGAATGGTTTGTCTTCTTGCAGTATAAGTCACTCATTGCCAGTGGTTAAAATAAAGTGAAAACCACAGAAATGCAGGTATTTGTTTGCTTGCACGCACACTAAGGAATTTCATATTCAGTTACTGCTATGAATATTATTTTACTCCTTTCTTTTCCAATTTATTGCCTCATTACAGGGATTGATTAATGATATTTCTTCTGAATGACTATTATGTACATACTTTTTCAGCTATGGCTAAGAACTGGAAACATAACTTTTAACATTCCTTTAGAGGTTGCTAAAGTAGGCATTTTTATTCTTCCTAAGGTGCATAAAAATGGGGAAATTTTATGATTTTTTTTCACTTTTTATTTTTCTAATGGTTTCGCTGAAGTGCAGAGCCAAGTATATGTACTCCAACTTAGTTTTCTCACTAACCTAAAACCAAGAGAGAAATGGTGGAGGGAAGAGAAAGGAACAAACTGAGAAAGGAAGTCCTGAAAATTCTGAGCTCAGATGAATGCTTGGATCTAGGAAGGCTAAGAATCCAAGAAGGGCTGAGACTTCTTGACTCCTTTTATAGACAGGGAAAATTAAGTATGGAGAGGGTAACTAGAGGAACTTTACCCACCTATTTTGTCACAGAGCTGGCCCTACCATAGAGGTCAAAATAGATGAGCTAGGTGTGTTATTTCACCACCCCAAGCTTCATTTCCTTGACTTGCAAAATCTGGCAGTTAGATGAGATAACCTCTAATATTTCCAGTACTAATATTTCAAGAATTGGAGTTAAAAATTCTGTTTCTCCTCTCCTGGAAGTCATTTAAAGCATAAGCCTCAGGCTCCTCTCTGTAAGACTGAGATTATTTAATTAATCTAACACATGTCTGTTGAGTGTCTGTCTTATACCAGGCATCAGGATATGGATGGACAAGCTGAAATGGTCTCTGGTCTCATGAAGCAAAGCACTCAGGTATTCACTTATTCATTTTTCTTTTTGAAAGGTATTTATTGGATGGCTACCTTTTGGGAGACAGTGTAATAAGTGCTGGGTAGAAAATATTCCTGGAGTGGAGGCAATCAGCCAATAAAGCCAGAAAGCAGGCAGCAAATAGCAATAGGTATTATGAATGAAACAAATATGAAAATAAGAGAGGAGGAAGATGGAATATTGTCCTTTATAAGGATCTTATGAGAGGCTTCCTCATAAAAATGACATTTAAGCTAAATCTTAAAGGACAAAAAGAAACTAATTATGCAGACTAGAATGAGAGAACCCAAATGTGTCTGCATAATAAAATCATTGAGAACTACAACACTCTGAAAACAGAGATTGAAGAGGATATTAGAAAATGGAAAGACATTCCCTGTTCCTGGGTAGGAAGAACAAATATAGTGAAAATGGCCATACTTCCAAAACTGCTATACAGATTCAGTGAAATCCCAATTGAAATTCCAAAAGCATATTTCACAGAACTAGAGAAAACAATCCAAAAATTCATTTAGAACAAGAAGAGACCTAGAATAACAAAAGAAATTCTAGGCAACAGAGACATGACGGGGGTATCACAATCCCCAGCTTGAAACTATACTGCAAAACCACTGTGATAAAAACAGCATGGTACTGGCAAAGGAAAAGACCCAAGGATCAGTGGAATAAATTAGAAGGTGCAGAAACAACTCCAGACATACTCAGCCACCTCTTCTTTGACAAAGGAGCCAACCATCCTCACTGGAGGAAACATAGCCTCTTTAATAAATGGTGCTGGAACAACTGGATTTCAACCTGCCAAAGATTAAAATTAGAGCCATATCTATCACCACACACTAAACTAAAATCGAAGTGGATCAAAGATCTAAATATTAAAACAGAAACACTAAACTTGCTGGAAGATAAGTTAGGTAGAACTCTCAAAGACATTGGCACAGGAAAAGACTTTATGAACAAAACCTCAGTAGCACAGGAACTAGCACAAAGAATCAACAACTGGGATCTCATCATTTAAAAAAGTTTCTGCACTGCAAGAGAAACCACCAACAGAGCTAAGAGACAACCTACAATGTCAGAAAAAAATTTTTAGCAGCTGTACCTCAGACAAAGGCCTACTATCTAGAATATAGAAAGAACTAAAACAAATCAGATCCCCCAAACATAAAGACCCATTTCAAAAATGGGCATCTGAAATGAACAGACATTTCTCAGACAAAGAAGTAGAAATAGCAAATAAACATATGAAAAAATGTTCAACATCATCAGTCATTCGACAGATGCAAATGCAAACAACGCTGAGATTCTACCTCACCCCAGAAAGCATGGCTGCTAACAAGAAATCAATCAATAACAATTGCTGGCCAGGTTATGGAGAGAAAGGAACCCTTCTTCATTGTTGGTAGGAGTGCAGACTGGTGCAACCACTGTAGAAATCAGTATGGAGATACCTCAAACAACTAGGATTAGAAGTCCCATTTGACCCAGCTATTTCTCTGCTGGGTATCTTCCCAAAAGAATTAAAAGAATCATGCCACAGTGATGTACACTCACCCATATTTATAGTGGCACAGTTTGTAATAGCTAAAACTTGGAAACAGCCCAATTGCCCATCAACTGGAGACTAGATAAAGAAGATGTGGTTTTTCAATGAAATGGAGTACTACTCAGCCATAAAGAATGAGAAACTAGAGAAATTTATAGCTAGGTAGTTGCACATAGAGGCCATACTCTTAAGTGAAATAAATAGGTCACACATGTGTAAATATTGTGAAAAACTAAAAGTGTAAATAAGGATTAAAATGTATAATTGATATTGTGTAATAGGAAGAGAAGGTCTATAGGAGTAGGGGAAGTGGGAGGGGTAGGGGAAAGGAAAGATGGGAAAAGAAAAAATTTGAGAAAGAGAAAAGGAAAAAATGTAAACAAAAAGTCTTTGTAAATAGGGAGGGGTGGAGAGGATAAAGGGAGGCCAGGGGAATGGGGAAAAAATAAGAACCAAGGTACGTCATGTAAAGGTACAAGATCCCAGTGATGAATGTAAATATATTGTATACCTAAAATGTACCAATAAATTTAATGGAAAAAAAAGCTGTGTGAAGTAATATGAAATGTCTGGTGAAGAAATAGTCAAAAGCCAGACAAGCAAGGGCTTTAGGATTTGGTTATACTGAATTTCATCAAAAGCTACCAAAGACTTCTCGGTGGAAATGAAGGGGCTCGGGCAGGGACTTGGTTTGGTTCACATGTGGAGCATCTCTCTTGACATCTGAAGAAATACAGACTGGGGAACAATGAGGAGTAAAATGAGAAGACTGGTCATAGCCTGTGGCAGTAAGGAAGGCAAGGGATCAGGTATCTTGAACTACAGTGGAGGCAGAAGAAGTGGGGAGATGCAACTATTTGGGGGACATTTTGAAAGCAGAGTAATCAAAAAGTGTTATGAGCTGAAGTGTATCCCAAGTGGATGGGCTGTGTCCTTAGAAAATTTATATATTGAAGTCATAGCCCCCGGTACACTGAAATGTGACTATATTCAGGGTTTTTTATAAGAAAAATATTAAGTTAAACAAGGTCATAAGGTTGGCTCTAATTCAATATTACAGATAGCCTTATATGAAGAGGAAATTTGCAGACACACAGAAAAACATGGGGAGAAGACAGCCATCCTTAAGCCAAGAAGAGCAGCCTCAAATCAATGCTGACGCCTTAGTCTCAGACTCCTAACCTCAAGAATTATGAAAAAATAAATTGCTATTGTTTACAAAATCCAGTGTTGTATTTTGTTATGGCAGCCCAAATGGTGCAATAAACATTAAATTAGGAATTTAGGAAAAAAGGTAAAGGACAATTTGACCCCAGTATAGGGGACATAGGTTTGGAGAGAACAATTAGTAGTTCCATTTTTTTTTTTAGTACCAGAGATCAAACTCAGGACCTTGTGCTTGTGAGGCTGGTGGTGGAACCACTGAGCTAAATTCCCAGCCCAGTAGTTCCATTTTGTGCATGTTATATTTGAAATATTTGGTGAAGCAACAAAGTAGATCTGTCCAGTCATCAGTAAGCTTGTGCTTCAAATGCTCAGGGAGAGTTTGGTGGGAGGAAAGTAAATATAGTGTTACTAGCCAAGGGTACAGGAATAAATGAAATCACTAAGTACAGAAGTGACAACAAACAGTGGTTTAATTCTGAGCCTGTATTTGGAAGTCATACAAACAAATCCTGTAAGAAAAACTACCAAGAACACTCTGAGAAGGAAGAAGGAATGAAGGACATCAGGAGGTTAGAAGCTACCAAAGGAGAGAAGAGGTCAGAAATAAGGGGACTGGCAGTGTCGCAAGTCCACAAAGGATAATGGAGATGAGAGAAAAATACTGGTGTGTAGGTCACATAGGGTTGGCTGCTGATTTTAAAGACCAGAAGATTTGTGTGAAGTTTTAGAGAAATAAGACATTCTGGCATGCACTGAGTTGTGCAGTGGAAATTAGGAACTGAAGATACAGCTTTTGAAAAATTGGATGAAGAAGAGAGCAAAAAATTAGAAGAATCTCAAAGAGGATTTATCTTCCTTTTTAAAGATGAAATGTGTTATATAATAGGTATAAGCTCACAGTAATTGGGGGAGGGCTTTAAAACTTAGAAGAGGGATCTGAGAAGTTAAAAATGTTTGGAGCCAGGAGCTAAATGACCAGTAGCACGTTCAGAACTCACCTCAAAATATGCCGCTCTGGTAGACTGACCATTTTAAGTTCAACCTGGGGCCAGAAAGTCCCTTTGGATAGCCTTCTGCTTCTTAAAATCTGAGATGAAACTCCTGTGTGGAGGAGTCCTTATGCCAAAAGGCAAGTGCGATATTCATCATGAATGTGGGAAATTGAGACCTAGGGAAATCTTCACAGGCAGTTGTTGTTAAACCACCCCTTACCTCACTAGTTGCTTCTTTAACCAATGAACTACCTTTATCACATCTTTTGCCTTGTCCTAGTATCATCATTTACTACTCTGTCCAGTTCAGTGTATAAGAGTTCAACTCTGCATCAATGGGTCTTCATCTCCTTATTAAGGCTCCTGTGCTACCTAACATGTTTCAAACCAGTTTGTGTCCTTTCTCCTGTCGATAACCTCATGTCCAGACAAAAAGCCCAGCCTAAAAAGCCCAGAGAGAAGAGAGGTAACATTTTGCCTCCCTCATAGCAGTAAATGTATCACAGAGGGTGTAAACTCCAAGAAGCTCCTCCTGTGAAGACACTGTGGTGGGAGAGAAGAATCCTGGTGTATACCAGAGATGTGGATGTGAAGTTACCAATTTTTTTAGATCCAGTTGTCAGTAATTTCCTGAACATAAAGCAGTAATGAATTTAGGGGAAAAAAATCTTGGCAATAGAGCCCTACTTGCATTGCCAACCTGGACAGGACAGAAATGTGTATAGAGATATTAGAAAAGAATCTTCCTCCAGATGCCCTCCCCTAGGCACACAAACTCTGCCCCTCAAAAACATCTTAGTAATACAAACTCATGGAAGAAAGCAGTAATACCTAACCCATTTCAAAACATTTGCCTTTTAGAATGCCACTTTCTTCTGGGAATTTTACTTCAAAGATACAAGCTGTAATACGAAAAACAGAAACAAAATTACATGCGCAAGATTTGTCACTGACATTATTTATAGAAACAAAATATTGGTAACAATATAAACGCCCACTCACAGAAGACCACTGAATAAATCAAACACTTCATGTGATGTAGTACTATACAATTTCTCTTTTAATGAAGAAGAGCTCTATAAACTGATAGTGATTTCTGGGATATATTGACCCAACACAAAACGAAAAGGATTGTCTGTAAGAGCTGGGTAGGAGTCTGAGGAATGGAATTGGTGTAGGAGTGAGATCTCTTTTTGTTTTTGTTGTTTTGCTTTATTTCTTTATTTCAATTTTTATTTTCATTAGCACATGTTTGCAGTACACAAGACTACATTCCTTGTTGGGAGTTCATGTTCATAACACAGCTCAATTCTTTTTTATCCCCTTTGCCCCTCCCTCCTTCTCTTGTTCTCCTTCTCATTTGCAAAAGACCTGTCTCCCTATTTCCTATTACCTATCTTTATTTTGCTCTTTATTTATATTTTGGGTTTCTCATAAAAGAAACATCATGTGATATTTCAGCTTGTGTGTCTGATTTATTTTACTTAACATGTTGGTCTCAAGGTGCACGCATTTTCCTACAGTGATTCAAGTTTATCTTTCTTCATGGCAGAATAGCACTCCATTGTGTGTGAATACAATTTGCTTTATCCATTCATCTTTCTTTCTTTCTTTTTTTTTTTTTTTGGTACTGGAGATTGAACTCGGGACCTTCCACTTGCAAAGCAGGCGGCAGGAACCACTGAGCTAAATCCCTGGCCCTTATCCATTCATCTGTTGATGGACATACAGGTTGTTTCCAAGACTTAGCTATTATGAACTGTGCTGCTATAAATAAGAGTATGCATTTTTATGCTATAAATATGGGTTATGTATCCCTGTAATATGATGTCTTTAACTCTTTCAAAAAGGTTCCAAAAGGGGACTAGCTGGAACAAATAGAATTTCTATTTTTAGCTTTTTTTTTTTTTTTGAATTTCCCTACTGGTTTCATAGTGGTTGTACTAGTTCTTATTCTCACCCACGGTGTAGAAGGGTTCCTTTTTCCCTTGCAGCCTAAAAGAATGACTATCATCAGAAATCAAATAATGACAAGAGTGAGATCTATTTAAGAATAACTTTTTACTTAGCTTTGGATTTTAAATTATGTAGATAATTAAAATTTCATAAATCAGTAAAGATTTCAAAAACAGCAGGCCCGGGGATTTAGGTCAGTGGTGCCACCACCTGCCTAGCAAGTGCAAGGTCCTGAGATTGATCCCGGGTACCAAAAAAACCCAAAAAACTGTGCATTAGTCAGGTTTCTGTTGCTGTAACAAATGCCTAGGACAAACCATCTTGTAAGGGGAAAAGATTTACTTTGGCTCCCAGTTTGAGAGGCTTCAAGTCACAGTTGGGGGGCCTTGTTGCTTTGGCCCTGTGGCAGTGCAGTGCATCTTGGTGGGAATCATGTGGTGGAGGAGGCTGCTTGTCTCATGGCAGCTGGGTAGCAAATGAGAGAGGAAGGAAGGGCTGAGAATGCCCACAGTGACCTATCATTCTCCAAACCAGCCCCTACTAGCAATTCTACCACTTCCCAGTAGTGTCCCAAGCTGTGAACCCAGCACTCAATGGGTGAGTCTTTGGAAGATATTTCATATGCAAACTATAATGCCCTGGAATACAGGAAGAGGCAGATGAACATAACCATGTATTAGCCAGATAACATATTTACACCAAGATAGGAATGAGGTCAAGCAATTTTTGAAAAGATTACTCTGGCTATGTTTCTTTAGGAAGGGCTATAGTAAGGACCAAAAGAACTGAGAGGAAATCTTGGGCTTTGCTCAATTTGTTTTTGATATTGATTTCAATGTAATAAATATACAATGTATATTGTGGAAAAATAAAATAAGGAAATAAATTAATATTTATGGGAAGCACTGTTTTCTAGTAGGAAAAGGTTGATACAAAATTGGATGGAGGTGCTGGGTGGGTATGGTTGCACATACCTTAATCCCAGGATTCTAGAAGGCTGAGGCAGGCGGATTGCAATTCAAGCTCAGTCTGGGATACCTAGTGACTTAGTGAGATCTTGTCTCAAAAATTTAAAAAATTAAAAGTTAAAAAAAGGGCTGCATGTAGCCCACTGTGAAGACCCTGAGTTCAGCCCTTAATACTGTAAAAATACTGATATGGGGGAAAATAAAGAAGAAACTTTTGTAATTAATGGCACCAAGACGAAGTAGTGGTTCTATATATATATAATTTAAAATTGAAAACTACATAAAAAGTTGTTCTCATAAAAATCTCACTTTTATCTCAGTTCCAGAAAAGGAAAACAGAAGCAGAAAAACCCATCATCCACAGGTTTTATGGAGAAAAGCAAACTAATAAATGGCCATTTTACCACCGCTAATGTAAACTAATTAAATCAGGCAAGGATCCTTAGTGAATATTAAAATCACTAAGAAAAATTTTGTTGAGAATAGATCTTCATACGTTTTCAGAGTTACCCTGATAGTTACTTATCACTTACAAAAAGAAAAGCATACATTACAAAGGATTGATATGGAGATTACTAACCTAGTTACCAAGCTTGGCAACTCCAAGAGTGAGAAATAGTGGTGTTGTGTGTCACCTGACTTGATGCAATAGGAACAGTACAGTGTCTCTGAAGTAGTGCCTTTGCAAAACGGTTTAACTTAGTCAACGGTCTAGCCAAAAACAAGCAATTAGGCATCGTGGTAGACATTTTCAAATTTCCCTCCAAATGGTTAGGGTTATGGAAACTCAAAGTTTTGTCAATTCCTTCACTGGTCTGTTTACACTAACCCATATTAATTACTTCTCATTAATGTGCAGGAGCTATTTGATTTTAATAAATCATTGGTTCTTAATAGGTACATTAATATGGGTTTGCTCCATTTTTTAAATTTGTCTTTGATTTTGTTCATGGATATTTTTTGTTATATATTAAATTTTAAAGTTTTTATGTAGTCATGGTTATCAGTCTTTTACTTTATGGATTCTGGGAAAAAAAGAACTCCAGGTTCTTTATTAATAGGAAGTCAGTGAGGAGGTGGGAGTGTTCTTACTGAGTCTGATGGCACACACCATAAAATAGTGTGGATGTGGTTATGAAAATCCAAGGTTCTGTTACCCTCTGAATTTACATTGGTTCCATGCACATTGGCCAAGATTTTCTTCCTCCTTTCTAGTTATGTGTATAAAAGATTTCCTTTGTGTCCTCCATACTTAGAATACATCTCTTCTTCCCCTGTGTTTATGTGAAAGATGTCGGGGAAGAGATAAATTTGAAGTAGCCCCAGTTTCTACTTTACATAACAGAAAGGGAAATGAAATGCATATCATATAAACATTATCAATGCCACAAGAAAGGGAAGAGAAAAATTTCAGATGAGTTCTGAGGAAAGATTACATTCAGCTGAGAGGATCAGGAAATGCTTTTGGGGAAAGGAAAGTTTAATTCGTATCTCTAATTCTAGATAAGATTTGAATGTACAGAAAACATGGTGTGGAAACAGCAGGTGAAAAGACAGAACAAAGAAAAAGGCAGGTGAAAGAAACTTTTAGAAGCTAAGCTGACCTGAAGAGAAGGCTGGATAAACAAGGATAGTCACAAGTAGGGGTCTTGGGCCCTAATCATTAAGCCATTAAAACTTTTCTTTAGCCTATTTAGTCATAGCAAGAAGGAAATGTTGGCATTGAGCACAATAAATTTGTTAGTGTATGAGATAATGCTAATGTCTGCCACTTCTGTGGGTTTATAAATCCTTTCCTGGGCCAGGGATTTGGCTCAGTGGTTCTGCCACCTGTATGGCAAGCTCAAGGTCCCAAGTTTGATCCCCGGTACCAAAGAAACAAACAAATCCTTTCCTCTCCAGTCTTACAGCCAGTGCATCAGGTCTGTCCCTGATTTTCTGAATTGATAAATATTGAATCTGGGATACTTGTATTATCCCAACGCAATGGGCAATATGGTTATATTCAAATTGCAGGCTGCCATTTCTTTCTCCTTGGACTAGTTAGTAATGTCCCTTTCTTAAAATACACTGGTAAGCAGCTCTCTGCACCCTCCTTTAAGTGGCACTTGGCCTCCTGAGCCCTGAACCAAGAAATAACATTGTTCTTCTGCCTCTGGCTTTTAGAGGGAACCAACCTATAAAAGTGATCCTTGAAAAGATCTCCAGTTATTAGAAAGAAGTATAATTCTCTTAATCTGTAAGACAAAGTTGTCCTTTCTTTCTGAACACTGGAAACAGTCGGTCAATGTGACAGCCCCTTCCTCATCCCTGAGGTAATTGTATCAACTTGACATTGTGCCCTAGGGGTAGGGGGCTGTGAGAGAGTAATAAGATTTAAACTTCAATTCTTTTCAGCTGCTGGCTAGGATTAGTGGATGGAGATAAATAGAACTCCTTTGCTATTTTTATAAATCCCAGCTTTGATGTAGGTTTAGATATGAAACATCTGAAATTTCTCCAGAGATGACATATAAAAACTATTAGAGGCAAGGAACAGAAAACCTACCTTTAGTTAAGGAATTTGTCTCAGTTTTTCTCTTAGACAGCATTTGGGGAAATTATCTCCTTAAGGTTTTATTATTACTGATTACTCTGTGTTCCTTCTTGAGCATTTGTCAACAAATTACTCCAATAAAAGTACTTGCAATAAATCCCACAAGTCTTGTGGATTCATTGCCTTGTAGTTACGATCTTTCTTGGAGATATTGCAGGTTGGTGGTTCAATGAGCTTGTAATTTAAAGTCTAACTGGTAGAAGGAAGGAAACAGACTCATCTTCTAAAGTAATGACTTACAGGTACTACTGTGAAGATGTGAGATTTTTGTGGCTCTGTTGTTTCTATCATGTTTCTGTGTTCATTAGAGTGTGCTGAAACTGCAGAAAGAATAATTGAGTCTGAATCAGGAACTGCTGAAGCAACTGTGTTTATTGATGTTGGAGAAGGAAAAGCATACAAGACACATGTTAAAAGTCTGCAAATATTGGAAGGGAATACCACTAAGAGGAAACAGACTGATATTTCCATCAGGGCTGAACTGTAAGCATTTGGAGGGAATTTACAAGGGGATAGGTTTGAGTTTAATTAGAAATAAATTTTTTATCACTATTCAGCAGTGGAATGGTTTGCCCAGCGCTAAAAATATCCAAAGAGAGGTGGGTAATTCTTTTCCGAGGTTATAATTTGTTAATCTCCAATACTGCTTGTCAATTTAAAAAGCCAATTTATTTAATAAATCATTCTCAATTTCTTTGTTCAAAGATAAATTCATATGGGAACAGATATTGCTAGATATTGTGGAAACGATGACGAACAACAATAGATGTTGCACCTGTTTTGCACCTGACATCACAATCTGGTAGGAAGAGGGACAATGACCAAGTAGACACACAATGAGTGCCTCATACTAAATTGGGATAAATGTAATAAGGGAGGGAACGTGGTCTCATGTAAGACTATGACAAAGGACCTTTCTAACGCTTGGTGGTGGTGGTGGTAGGGTGGGGTGGGGGTTATAAAGAAAGCTCTCGTGGGGAGTCAGTGCTCGAGTGGAAGGGTGGAAAGTGAGTAAAATTCAACATGGCGTGGTGGGATGGAGAAGAGAAGGAAGGGAGGTGTTTCCAAGCAGAGTGACCAGCGTATGAGAATCCTGGCAGAAGGAGAGATCGTGCTGTGTTTCCTAGTCCTTCCTGATACTAAGGATGACTTGATGGGTTGTTTTGTTTTGTTTTGCTTTGAGGGTCTCACTGTATAGTTCAGGCTGGTCTTGACCTCACTATACCACCCAGGCTGGCCTTGAACTTGGGACAATTCTCCTGCCTCCACCTCCCAGGTGCTGGGATGACTTCAACACCACCACGCCTGCTCAACCTGAGGGTTTTTAGTATACCATTTTCTAGCACCTTCCTCTTAAAGGATGATCCAGTGGGCTTGGCAATATTAATTTATCAAATAACTTGAGGTATTCTTATCACTATAGAAGCTATCAATGGAACATTAGAAGGTATAAAAGAAGGCCAAGGTGGGTGTATCATAAAGATTGTAGGGTTACGAGGTGAGAGCCTGTCTTTGTCCTGAGAACAACTGTAGTTTTGTAGAATTGGTAACTAAAAATTGAGAGGAGTCTTTCTTAAGGGTTCAATTTTTTTCTGTGAAGGAAGAAAAATGTCCAAGCATAGTAGGGACAGGGTGGGCAGGCATCATTGTGTTGAGGAAATGGAAGAGTGAGGAGCCAGTTGGCTGGGATGACTAGACTAGTAGGACTAACAGGCTGGTTTGAAAGCTCACTTGAAGTAAATGATTACAGATTTTTAATTTTCTCTGCTGTGATTTTCTTCAGCAGTAGAATGCTGAATTTTGCCATACAGAAAGCCCAGTAGCAGGGTTGATCCCAGGTTGGATGTGACAAAATGCAAAGACATAAGAGATTTAAAAGAATGGTTTTTAGATAAAGGATTCTGGTATGTATTATGGACAACGAGGGAAGTAAAGAAAGGAACAGAATGAAATACTTAGCATGGAAAGATCAATAAACCAGAGGTTGTGGTGAAGTCCAGGTGGGACTAGCTGAAAATCTTCAGTAGAGAGACAGTGTTGTAGCTGCTGAGTGATATGGTTGGATTCACGGTTTTACATAATATTGATTATCACCATAGTGCAGGGTGGGTATGGGTTTCCTGGGGATGAGTACAAGAAAAGAGGCATCTAAATAATTGAGAAATAAAATTCTCTCATCCTTACTACTCTGGCTTAGGAGAATCAGGATTGGAGATGGGGGTTTTGTTTCAGTAGATTGCCCGTTGCTTGTTTTCACTCTACTAGTCAATGTGAGAGTGGCTATAGGTGAGGAAGCTAGCTAGGTTGATGTAGCTGGTTTAGGTCATCACAAATCACAAGCAACTCAATGGTCATGGCAGCAATATATCAGGCTGGAGAAACAACAGAAGCCAGAAGGACATCAGTGCTAGAAAACAAAACATGGCAAGGATGGAAATTGTAAGAAACTGGAATATCTACAGCTGCTGAGAGATGAGAAGGAGAAACATTCAGAAATAAGCAGAAAGCCAAGCAAAATTGTGAATTGAGGTGTTCACAGGATGGGCAGGAGAGCAGAAACAGCATTCCTATAGAAGGAGTTACCTTGATTTGGCTCAACCTGGGCTGTGTTATTATCTTGTGGCCCTGATGAAAAATAATCGAGGACAAGCCTGCCCTACAGATGGTAGTAAGTAAATGCAGCCAGCTGATAGGAAAACATCTGATTGGAAGAAATGCTTGAAAACACATGGTCCTTTGTCTTTGGAAATGGCCCTATTATACTTTAGACTAAATTGGAATTTGCAGCCAAAAAGAATGTCTTTCCATTTTCTTTTTCCTGGTAGTAGCTTATTAGCCTATATAGCCATTGGAAAATAGAACTCTAATGCTTTACAAGTCCAAAAATAACAGTTTTTCAAGAATTCATCAGATGAGGACTAAAAAATAAATAAACACATTTATTCTACCCTTGCACAAAACTAGTGAATGTGAAGCTGGTGTGCTGCATACGTTTTAGGATGATTCATCTCAAGAATAATGTGGTGAAATAGCTTAAGCAATAATGCATTTTGACCCAGGGAAGAATGTGCTTCAGACAGTCTCTCTGCAGCTCTTATCTGGTTGTGTCTCACCTGTGGGCTGAAGAGTCCTGGAAGGTCCTAGATGGGCCCATCCAGAAATGTACCCCTCTTCTAGTCCATGTTCAGATATTTGTGGTTCTGGAATCCCTATCTAAATGGGCTTGGTCCACATTTAGAGCCTGGGTGGGTCTTTTTCCTCCATCTTTGCTCCTACAGAAAACACAACCACAGTGTACCTACCCACGCTGAGTAGTGACCTTGGGGCTGCTATTTGTGAGAGCTGTGGTCAAAGCTGAGCATGGGTGTCCACAAGCACATAAGTATAGAAAGGGATAAGCAGCAGGAAAACCAGGATTCCAAGAGCCCAGGCTCTTGGAAAAAGCCACAAACCAACTATCCCTGAACTGCCAGTTTGTAAGGATATCAAGAAGTGAGAGTCCCAGAATTTTAAACTCAAACCTATCCTGTCAAGTTTTACTAAATTCTATTCATCAAGGTAAGAGTACAGAATATTCTATTTAGCAGTCTGTTAGCGTGACTTATATCTTCAACGTATTTAGACATGATGCATGGTCCTCCATTTATTTTCTTGCCTGGGTCCCAGATTTAGAATAGGTCTGAGCTTCTGTATGTAAATTATTTCAACTTTATAGTTTTCCATTTTAACACTGACTTATGTCTATCAATTTATGTATCTATCTCTCTTCCTGGAAATTTTACTCCTCAAATCACGTTCCAATTATCTTTAAATTCTCCATCAACTAGCTGATTGCCTCTGGGAACACACATTAGTAACCACTCAATAAATAGTTGCTGAATCAATGAATGGATTATGCAGTTAAGGAAGTTCTCTGGCTGAGGCAATTGCCTGATAGATCTTTTCTATATTTTTAAAATCTCAAGGTATCCTCCTCTTGCTTGGTCCCTGTGGACACTGTATGTCTTCCCTTCACACAGATTACTTCCATGTTCTATATTACATTTGAATATTAAAAGTGGAGAAAAATTTATTCTTAATGAGTGGCCTTAGAAATCCTCTTAGAAAGAGAATTTGCTGGGAAAAATAAGAAGAAAATCTACTTTGGTCTACTTGAAAAAGTATATGGGACCCAGGGCTGGTGGGAGTAGACATCACAGAGAAAGGAAAATTTCTTTGTGTAAGGGAAGATACAGCATTTTGGAAGTCTGGAAAGAATTTTGAAGGGTGGAGGAAGAGAGGAGCTAGCAAGATAGTTGATCCAAGATAAGATGACCCATCTTTGTGACCTGCTCCAACTATCCAGGTAAGATGCTAAGTTCCCAAGACATATTTAATGTTATCCCCTACAGTCAGAAGCTGAGGAAAGAAGGAAATGTATTCTACATTTGAATTATATGGTATAGAACAGAAGCAGTACACAAAAATGCCAAGATTACCCTGAGAATGAAACATGAGCTCTCTGGGACATTTGCAGAACTCCCAGGAAGGGTTTTAAACATCCGTGGATTGTAGAAGTGGCAAGCCAGTTTTACACAGGTGATGTGGTAGCTGACACCTTTGAAGGCTCTATTCCTGTCTCTCCTCCCCTTCCAATACTGTTGTCTGCTTCCCTCAGATGTCTTGTGCCTAGTTTGCTGTAAATCCTGTCCCCTCTTCCCAGCAAAAACTGCTCCTCATTTGCAAAGAGGATTCAAATGAGGTTTATTTTCATCTTAAAGGACACTTCCAGTTACTTATCTTTTAAAAAAGTTATTCATGCTTTTTACTACCAGAAATAATGTATGTTGTAAGAAAATTTTAGTATAAAATTATAGTCAATGAATTAAAAATACACACATAAAATAGACAATATTTATTATTTTGTTACTTTGCTTTTAGGGCTCTTTGGAACCGATGGAAATCTATTAGGGATGGTCTAAAAAGAAGAATAATTTCTTGATAAAAATTGTAAGGGATCAGATTTATATGTAGGGTACATGAAAGAATATCCACTGATGTTCTAAGGTTTATTTCTTCCTCTTTAAGGAAGAATTAAAGCTCAGGATGAAGAACGAGGTAAAGATTTTTGGAAAGGACAACTATCAGGGCAGTTCTGGATTTTACAGTGGCAGGAGCTGATGGAGTTTCTTTAGGCATATATCATAGGCAGGTGTCATCTCTGCCCCATTTTATGCTGTTCTAGACATCTTCTGAGACTCAAGCTCCCAGGAAAGTGTCAGATTGCTTAACTTTGATCATGAGCCAGTCTGTTGGCAAGGGGACCTTGAGAAAGGGAAGAGATGGTCTGCAGACAAAATACATTTTCATTACCAGAAGCTGAGGAAATGGATTTGTGAAATGAAACTTCAGGTGTTCATTATAATTTTTCATACATCAGTATGCCATTGACATTTATTTATGGCAGCACATACAGATATAACCTTTAAAAAAGTGCACTGTTTTCATGTATAGATGTCAAAACCTTTCTGAACAGAGAATGCAACCTTAAGAGTTTCCTCTCCTATGATTAGACCACCTGATTTTAAACTATAGGGTTTTTCAGTTGGCTCCTTGTTTTCGCAGGCTTTGGTGACCTCAGAGCCACTAACAGCAGTGGCCAGCACTGCTTAAACAACACTGAAAACTGACCTCTTCCCTAAAACCCACCAGTTTCTTAGAATAACAATCAGTTTGCCACTGGGTGTGGGAGACTATTGATTTTGTATTCCAGGTATAGTTGCAAAGAACTCAATTTGCGAACTTGCAGCTGGCTGTTTCCATGATATTAACTCATTTATTACCTCAGCATGTGCTAGGCACATTACCTGCTTTATCTCTTCTCCTTATTGTAACCCTAGGAGTTAGAAGCTGCTAATTTTTAGAGACACAGAAACTGCAGCTCAGCAAAAGTTAACCATTTGGCCAAGGTCATAAAAGAGCTGAGCTGGAACTTGAAATCAGGTCCATTTGAATTGAACCTGTCACTCTTTCTGTCCTACCAAGCAGCTGCTCTTAGTCTAGATTCTACATCAGATACACCCATCCCTCTCTATCTAGGTTCTTCCTAGTGTTTGGGTGCATATCTGCATCCAACATCATGCTAGAAACTGTTCTCTTGTGTTTAAATTATCATTGCACACCCTGTAATTGTGCCTTACACAGATTTTTTTCTCTCTCCATATTTGTGCTCTGTGAACACCCTCATGTGTTCACATACTCATGTACACACACAAGCCTACCTTGGGGGGGGGTAGTTAGTTATTTTAGACAACAGTTGGTTCTTTAGTCTTTCTATTTTTCAATAAGCAAATTTCTAAAGTTAATTTGGCACCTTCATGTAGCAAATGCTTGAGTAAAAAAACTGAAAACCTAAATGGTCACTCTCTCAAAGAACATGGAATCAAAACTTAATGCTTTCTTTGCAACTTCAAATCCTCCCTCGATAGTTGATTCAACTTTGCTCAGGCCCAGAGAGAGAACAAATGAGGCTTAAAAGTCTTGAAAGACAAACACTTATGAGTATAGAAAGTGCATTTTTAAAAGTCAGCAAAATTTTAATCAATGCACGTAGGATATGCTTTCTGGAAATTAAAAATGAGGTGGATGGCCTTGGGTAGGAAGGTAGGGCTAGTAAAAGTCAAAACCAGAGAAATGAATGAAATGCTCATGACTTCACCTAGTCAGATCCAAAGCTGGGAAGAGGAAAGGAAAGTACTATCCCAAGGAAACGGAGAAGACAGGAGACAAGGAGATCATTTGTGCAGAAATATCCATAGGAAAAATGTACTCGAATTCTAACTTACAATATAACTTTTCATCTTTTGCTTTGAAATAATATTTTAAGGTGCAAAGTTTGCATAGGGAAATGGAAAATTAATTGATGAAGTGTTTTTGCATTAATCAGGTCTAAAATTTCTTTTTTTATTAGTAAATGTTTGCATATTTGCAATACATCATGAATACATCCATCATGGGGAATTTTTACTTGTACATAGGCATATTGCATCAATTTTTTTTGATAGTAATAATAATGGGATCCAGTGTATGGGAGGAAAAAGTGGTTGAGGAAGATTGATTTATTCAACTTTTTCCACTGTCCTTTAGAGTTTATTAAAAATTACCATTTATAAGTACTATAAAAAAACCCTTATATCATTACTCAAAGAAGTAAGTGGTTGAATTGCTTTGGCTTACCTAATCTTAAGTTATTATATGTAGAAACATATTTTTAAAACATCCTGCGAGGTAAATGTTTAGTTATCTTAGTTTCTGAAGACATCTTCAAACATCCTTATGTGTAGGGACCAAAGAATGCCTTTAGAAATCTTTCACACTAAAATCAGGAACAAGACAAGGATGTCCACTATCAGCATTCCTGTTCAATATAGTTCAGGAAACATTAGGTACAGTAATTAGACAAGAGAAAGAAATAAAAGGAATAAAGATAGGAAAGGAAGAAGTTAAACTGTCATTATTGGCTGATGATATGACACTACATAGAAGACCCAAAAAAGTCTGCCAAAAGACTTCTAGACTTAATTAATAGATTCAGGAGAGTAGCTGTATAAACAAGGTCAACACACAAAAATTAATAGCCTTCTTCTGCACAAATAACAGTGTCACCGAGAGAGAAATTGGGGAAACAATTCCTTTCACAATAGCATCCAAAAAAAAAAAAAAAAAAAAAGAAACATCTAGGAATCAATCTAACAAAGGAAGTAAAAAAACCTCTACATTGAAAACTACAGACTCTGAAAAAAGAGATTGAAGAGGATATAAGAAAATGGAAGGACAAGATATGTCTACTATCTAGACTATATAAAGAACTCAAAAAAATCATACCCCCCAATTATAAAGACCCAATTCAAAAATGGGCATCTGAAATGAACAGAATTTCTCAGACAAAGGAGTGAAAGCAGCAATTAAACATATGAAAAAGTGTTCAACATCACTGGTCATTTGAGAGATGCAGATGAAAACAATGCTGAGATTCCACCTCACCCCACAAAGAATGGCTGCTATCAAGAAATCAACCAATAACAAATGCTGGTGGGTGTGTGGGGAGAAAGGAACCCTTCTCCATTGTTGGTGGGAGTGCAGACTGGTGCAACCACTGTGGAAATCAGTATGGAGATACCTCAAACAACTATGATTAGAAGTCCCATTTGATCCAGCTATTCCTCTGCTGGATATCTTCCCAAAAGAATTAAAAGAATCATACTACAGTGATATATGCACGCCCATGTTTATAGCGGCACAGTTTGTAATAGCTAAAACTTGGAGACAGCCCAATTGCCCATCAACTGGTGACTGGATAAAGAAAATGTGGGGTTTTTTTTAATGAAATGGAGTACTACTCAGCCATAAAGAATGAGAAACTAGAGACATTTATAGCTAAATGGATGCACATTGCAGCCATACTCTTTAAGTGAAATAAATAGGAGACACACGTGTAAATACTGAACAGTTTCTCTGGTGTGAGAAACTGAAAATGTAAATAAGGGTCAAAATGTATAATTGATAATGTGAAATAGGAAGAAAAGGTCTAATGGGGAAGGGGAAGAGTAAGGGGTAGAGGAAAGGAAAGAAGGGAAAGGAATAAATATGAGAAAATGAAAAAATACAAACAAAGTCTTTGTAAATAGGGAGGGGTGGTGGGGTAGAAGTGAGAGCAAGGGAATGGGGAAAAAATAAGAACCAAGATACATCATGTAACGGTACAAATTCCCAATGATGAATGTCATTGTGTTGTATACCTAAAATGTACCAATAAACTTAATGAGAATTAAAAAAAAAATGAATGCCTTTAACTTCCACATTCTTAAGCTTTTCTCTCAGCAGTCTAAATCACTGTAGTTGTAGTTTGATCCTGCAATCTACACTTTGAATTTAGTCTCATATCTTATTCAGACATAGGTCCCTAAAACTGTAACCAATGTTGCTTTATGCAATAGTGTCAATAATGTGACTAATTAAACCTCCAGATATACAAATAAATAGGTTTGAAAATTCAGTTTGGGGCTTTATAACTTATGAATGTTGGATAGCCTATATTCACAGATATGATAGAAAGAAATAGAGCAAGTTCTAGTAACATATGGCTACAGCTACCAGGGAGGGGTATATGTAACTTCAAACACATGATTCATGTTGGAAACTGTATGAAGATCAGTTGGGGATAGGAAAACTTTGGCCTACTGCACTTGAAATAGAGGGAAGTAAAACTCCAGCTATATCCCTTTCAATCCCCTTCACATTCCCATTCAACACTGACGTAACAAAGTGAGTCTCAGAGTGTTGCTGGAAATATGTCTTCATTGGTAGATGTTGCTTCAAGATACTTACAGATAGGTTTTTTTTGAAAATTTATAGGCTAAAAACCAATGGCATCAAGAGGAGAAAATGGGAGCTTAGAAAATTAATATGCAATAAAAATACATATGCATATGAAAAACAGGCATAAAACTATATAATGCATAAAAATTAAGTTAGATCCTCTCCCTCACACCATATAGAAAAATTTTCTAACTCAAAATGAGTCCATTTTGCAATAAAAAATTTTAGAAACAGGGCCGGGGATTTAGCTCAGTGGTTCCACTGCCTGCCTCGCAAGCGCAAGGTCCTGAGTTTGATCTTTGGTACCAAAAAAAAAAAAAAATTTAAGAAACAGAGGATGGCAGTTGCACAACCATGTGCATGTAATGTCACTGAATTATAAACTTAAACATGGTTAAAATAGCAACTATAAAATGCAATTTACCACAATAAAAAAGTTACAGCTAGGTGTGATGACACACACCTGTAAATCTAGCTACCTGGGAGACAAGGCAGCAGATTGGCTGAAGCCCAGGAATTCAGGGTTTGCCTGACAACATATCTAGAACTTGTCTTAAAGGTAGGGTGGGGAGGAAGAGAAGAAGAAAGAAGGAAAAAAGAAAGGGAAGGCAAGGGGGGGAAGACTGAGGTTAAGAAAGAAAGAAGAAAAGGAGAAAGGGAAGGAAAGGGGAAAGACGGAGGGAAGGAAGGAAGGAAGGAAGAAAGAGAGAGAGAGAAAGAAGAGTTCTCTGTATATAGCTATATTAATGAGGCAAAATGGACTGCAAGAGAGTCATCGTAAATTATATTAAAAAATTCACTGAGATCAAGTGTAATTTTGCACTTGAAGGCACTTACCTATAAGGACAACAAAAAAGTTTGAAAGGATAAGAGTCTAAGTAGAAAGGTCTTTCCTAAGCAGAAAGATGGCCAAATATTAAAGAGGTATTTTTAAACCATAAAAAACTTTTTTTTAAATTTTGGTAGAGAAAAGTAGTGTGAATTCTATTATCCTTATAATGAGTTGATCTACTTAGCAAAACCTCATTATCTTCAAAAGAAATTTTTAACTTGTAACAATATTTCCTAAGATTGGCATTTTTAAAAACCAAGTCAGGGTAAACATAAATCGCCATGAATTTAACCTGATCCTCTAAGATACCAATCAATTTTTTTAGCTCTTAAGTAAATAAGCCAATATTTAATACTAATATATCCAGTTATTTAATGTTATTTTAAATTAGGAAAAATAGATTCAGCTTTAGTTCAAAGTATAAAAACTAAGGAGGGAAACAATTAGAAACTGACAGATTTGTTGGCCTACCATGGGATAAGCTGGTTTGGAACTGAAAAATGTGCCTGACTCTCTTAAAGTTAGTGCTAATTCATACCTGTTCTAAAGAGTCCACAGTATCGTACTTTTAACCTCCATAGGTACTTTTGGCCTCTCTTCCGAAGACCTTGTCATCCAGCCGACCCTACCCTGAATCTTATCATCATTAGGAGCTCCCAGTTCAAACCACCCATGCCTGGGCCACCATGGTTTATCTTCTAGGTGCTTCTTGCAGTTCACTAATTTTACCATTTCCTGACTTGCTGGTGCCTCTGCCCCATAGCTTCACCCTTTTCATGTTCCATCCTCTGGCTGTCTCTATTTTCCTCTTCTCCCAGTTTGTATTTCCATTATAATCCATCATTATCGTCATTTCCTGGAAAATGAGCTCAGTTCACTTTTTCTCATTCCCTTCCTTGCACATTCACAGGAAAACCTCAACCTTGGTCAAACCCAGTTGCTCACTTTTTCTGTGCCCTGGCTGGAAGAGTAAACTATTTGGGAGGAGTGGGAATCACAATGGAGCTTACTGGCTTTTTTTGAAATCCATGACTAGAAACCCAGAAGGTGTTGTCTGGCAATCTGCTCTGATGCTTTCACCTAGTGTAACAGGTTTAATGGATGAGCCTCCCTGCAGAGGAAGAAGCAGGAATCATCCTTACTTTTCTCCAGCCACTGCTTTTCCACCCAATGAGTACATGTTTTCCCTGGATGGCATCCCAGGCACATTCTGGGCTTCCTGCCTATTTCCAGACATAAATAGACATTCTCAGGTGAAAGAATAAAAGTATAGCTCAGTCTAAATTGTAGCTCAACTTTATTATTCAGGTCCAAGTTTCTCCTGTCCCCAGCTCAGGACTAAGCCTGCTTGTGAGGACTTTCCATAGGGAAGAACAGCATAACCTGTATGTTCAGTGCCTTTTCACCTCGTTCTTCTTCATCTTTCTTCACAGCCTCTCTTATTATGTTGCTTCTGGATCCTGGAGGGTTAGGATCAGGAAAGGTTGAATGATTGAACATAAGAAAGAACTTTGTACCTAGCTGGTGGAAGTTCTCTCTCACCTGTCAGAGCAGGTATTCAAATGCTGACTCTTTTGTGACCTAAAAAGAGGGTCTTCCACCAGCAGAGACCATCTCCACTCTGTTAGCTTTAACAAACTTATAGGGATCCAGCACCTCAGTTTCTGTACCCCCCTCCACTACAAGAGGTACATCAGCAGCCCTTTAAGCCTAGAACCCCTCAAGTTTAAGGCAAAGAATTCTTTGAACAAAGATGATATAAAAATATTCAGATCTGATTCCATTCTCTAGTGATCAGAAGTATTTTACAATAAACAGAACACATCTTCCATCTGTTAAATCAGCACATTTCAGGATGATTCCATTTCTCATCACAAGCACAGGAAGCAGGAAGCAAGCACTTGGGGCTCTCCTTTCTTGCTTTTGTTTGTGTGCATGTCTATTTGTGTTCTGAGGCTCCCTCTCTTGGGGATCTTTGGCCTTACTTACTTCCTATTGTCTATGAAAGGCAGTGCAATAAACAACACCACACTCCTCTGTTTTTTCTGTTATCCTCCAAATGATCCTGCTTTATGAATTCTCAGTCCTTATACAAGCAAAGGAATTTAATGATTATTTGGCCATTTGCTACCTTTTGGTGGATCCTTCACAGAAGTGTCTGGTAGACCGTTGGATTTTTCAGCTTTGGAGCTCCAATTGAAATTCTGAAACCATAGAAAACCTCTTATTCATAATTCTTTTACATCTGTAATTCATTTCCTTTATTCTTTGAAAAGACTGATTCATCCTTTTTTCTTTTACTTTGTATTTTGCAAACATTTTCTTCCATTTTCTCTCACTGTTGTTTTTCTTTTCACATTCTGTTAAAAGGATAAACATCATGATAAGAAAACTAAATAAGCAAACATAACCATATAATCTACTTTCCTGTTTGTTGCCAGGAGAGAACATCCCCTTTAAGTTAGAATTTATACGATGAAACTTCTGAAGTTATCTGACTGAAGGGAATGAGATTTTGCAAAATTTGTCTTGGAAGACAAAAGAATCAGAGCAGCACCACAGAAGGGACTATTTTTCTTGGAAACCAGACCACCAAAATTCAGAGGACACAATAATTTCAATGGAAAATTAAAAAAATATTATTGTGTCTGAATATGATGAGATTATGTGTGGTTTTGTTTGTTTTTAATTTTCATAAATGCAATTTGTATATGTTTATGCATATTTTTACTGCTATCAAAAATCTAGAAACACCTTTTATTTGTTGTTATGCTTTGAGAATAAATAACAAGTCCCTAACACAACCAAATGGAACAAACAGAAAAAAATTATCTTACATACAAATATGTTGAAATAGAGCTGTTTAATGACAAGTCAATGACATCAAGAACAGAGTTTCCTCCATTTCTGTGGTTTCTTCCTCAGTCTAGTCTCCTACTGGTCGTGAGGTAGTTACTAACAGTCACTGCATAAAACTCAAGCCTGTCAATTATGAGAGATAGAAGACGAAAGCAGTTTCCCACAATCCTCGTTTTGGACCTCATCAGACCCCTTCTAATGCAATCACTGATAGTATTCCATCATTCTGTAGACAGATTGGAATTACCCCATTGGTTGGAAATGGGATCACTTTCTCTGACGAGTGGGAAACTGAATTCAGTTAGTGAGGAAAATGAGCAAATGCAGCTGCTGCAATGTAAACTAATAGTGAATGTAAACAAGTGTCAGCATAAATGCTCAAGTCCTCCATTCCTGCACATTGTTCACCAAATTCGTTCTTCTAGCGAATGGTTATTGAGCCCATACAGCCCACCACCATTCTTGATAACAGGAGAATCACAGTAAACTTCTATTTTCACTTCTTCTAGAGGTTACTGTCATATGTCTAAATTAGGCACTTCTGTGATACATTTCTTGAAATGTCATATTTAGGCCTGGTTCATTAACTTCCTGCCATGAATCACAAGGACATGAAGATACAGCTGTTTTATATCACTAACCTATCTCCCTACCTTCTCCTACTTATATAGTCCCTCCATGAAAGGAAGCTTCAAATAAGATTTTGAAACCTGTTTCTTATTTAATCAATCACAAACTCCTCCATAATTCACTACTTATGGAATGTCTAATAGAAAGTTGGTAATAGAAATATGAAATCCACATCTTTTCTTTCTTAGAGAGTTTTCCAATTTCATTTTCAATTGTTTTTAACTTCTATCCCTTTGTTACTTTTAAGTTGATTTACATTGCTTCTCCCTTCATCAAGAACATCCAGGTTGGTCCCACAGACGCCAGCATCTGCTGCCTGCACGGCACTCACCCCGCCGGACCATGCTGCGTGGGATCTGAATCCGCACAGCAGAGGTGCCAGGGGGAACATAAAGGCCATATTTACGAGCCCCAGAAGATACAGCAGAAGTGAACAACAGACAGGGTCTTTCTGACACTCCTCAATGAAAATTGAAGCCCACTGGGAAAGTGAAGAGAAACCTCAATAAAAGCACACTGGACCATCGTGGTTGGTAAGTTGGTGGGATCTACACCTCCTATAGAAAACTGGACTCATTTAGAGGGGAGGACAGCTGGAACCTGCAGTAGAACCTTGCAGAGTTTAATCCTGCAGTATCCTGGTCAGGGACCTCAACATGGATCTTGCAGCCAGAAATCACCCTGAATCTCAGTAGACTACAGCTGGCTTGCTGAGACTAATCGACTTAGACCCCCACACTGCTGCCCACATTGCCTACCAGGACAAGAGAGACATATCCTGAGGGAGAACTTTTGGGGGGGTTTTGTTTTGTCTCCCTCCCTCTCTCTCTCTCCCTGCCTCCCTCCCTCCCTCCCTCCTGGCTCTATATTTCTCTCCCTCTTTGTTCCTATTCCTGTCCCATTTTAATTGTTTCTCTCTCTCTGTCCTCTCAACTGTCACTATTATAGGAAGGTAAATACAATTCCTAGCTTCCCTATTGTTGTCAGTTTGTTCTGTAATTGTCTTTGTTCTTTTGCTGTCTTTTCCTCCTGTCTTCAACAGATTCCTACAATTTGTGTGATCTTCCCCTGTCCTCCAGCCTCACCTCTAGCCTTTCCCTCTCACTCTGTCTATCCCTCCCTCCCCAACCACTTCTAAATCCTTATCCCAAAGGGAAAATTTGCCATACTGAAGGATTTACTTACTACAAACATATTTTGTGTTGGCCCTAGGTTTTGATCTAGCTCCTATGGTTAAAGGTGACAAATTAACTGCTACCACAAATTGTCATTATCTAAACTGTGGTTGATGCTGATTGTGTCAATTGGGCTAAGGTGTCCTGATTGATCTGAGCAGTTGTCCTCTCTGGTATACTGAAAACCAGATTGCCTAAGAGTCATTAGAGACTCAAAGCCTAAAAAGTCCACCTATACCTGGAAGATATCTCTGAGAATCAATCACTCCACAGGGGCTCTAAACACAAGTAATAAAGATACTTAAAATAAGAAATATTGAATTATCATCCCAGGAATTAAAGCAAAAAATGGCACCAACAACGGAAATGAAAATAAGAAGACATGTTGGCAGGACACCAACACAGACTTCCAGCTCCCCAAAAGCAAATTCTGGGGAAAACGAGGCAGAAAAATGTAATAATCAACCACCTGGACACACTGAATTGATAGCACAGGAAGTAACAAGACAGATGAATGAGGCTCTAGAAAAATTCAAAACAGAAATAATTTCCCAGATAACTACAGAGATGGTGAGCAGAGTGAAAGACATGATTAGAGATTCTAGAATAGAAACAGACAAAAAAAGAAAAATAGATGAGCTCAAGACCATGCTGGAGGCCATGAATTACCAACATAAGAAAAAAATGGAAATCATGAAAGCCCAACATAGAAAAGAAATAGAATTCATGAAAAAGATTCAAACAGGTATCCAGGAGATTAAAAACTCCATTGAAAGTATGCACGGCAGATTGAGCGAATGTGAAGATAGAATATCAGAAATAGAAGACAGGATTGTGGTTAGTGACCATGAAAACAGAGATTTCTTAAAAATAGTAAGGGACCATGAGAAATCAATCCAGCAGCTGCTAGATAATGCAAATAACATAAGACTGATAGGAATCCACAAAAAAGGAGGAGAAAGTACAAATGACATGAAAAATACTGTTCACAAAATTATTGACAGAAAACTTCTCAAACAGAGCAAAAGAATTTAACATACAGATAAGTGAGGCATATAGGACTCCAACTAACCATGATCAAAAAAAATCTACACATAGGCATATAATAGTCAAGATCCCAGAAACCCAACAGAACAAAATCCTACAAGCAGTTACAGAAAAGAAACAAATCACCTACAAAGGAAAGCCAATCAGAATCACAGCAAACTTCTCAACTCAAACCCTTAAGTTAAAGAGAGCCTGGATTGAAGTATTTCAAGCCTTAAAAGAAAATAACTTCCAACCTAGACTGTTGTATCCTGAAAAAGTATCTTTCAAAATCAACGGGGAAATTAGATACTTCCATGACAAAGAACACCTGAGAAATTTCATGAACACTAAACCAGCACTCAAAACAATTCTAAACAATATCCTAGAAAAAGACAATGAAGGTCACAACTCCATGAGGCCCAGCAGAGGGAAGCCACCAGGCAAGGCAAGAAACTAAAGGAAAAGGGGGAAAAATAAAAAATAAAAGAGCCAACAATAGTAAAACATCCTGACAAGGATGAGTCAATATCTATCAATTATAACCATCAATGTTAATGGTCTCAATTCACCAGTCAAAAGAAATAGACTGGCAGAATGGATTAAGAAGGAAAATCCAACAATATGCTGCATACAAGAAACACACCTAACTCAAAAAAAAATTCTTAGACTGAAAGTAAAAGGGTGGAAAACAGTTCTCCACTCTACAGTAACCCCGAAAAAAGCAGGGGTAGCTATCTTATTTGCAGACAAAGTAGATTTCAAACCAAAACTAATTAAGAGACACAAAGATGGTCACTACATGCTTGTGAAGGGAACAATCTGAGAAGAAGAGATGACAATCATAAATATATATGCACCAAATATGAATGCCCCCAACTATACAAAACCAATATTAAGGGACATGAAAAACCAAATATGCACTAACACAATTGTAGTGGGGGAACTCAATACACCACTGTCACAAATAGACAGATCATGTAGACAAAAAATCAACACGAAATTCTAGAATTGAATCAAGCTTTTGAACAAACAGACTTAATAGATGTCTACAGTGTGTTCCACTCCACAAAATCAGAATATACATTCTTTCTCTGCACATGAGTCATTCTACAAAGTAGACCACATGCTAGCTCATAGGACATATTTAAGTAAATGTAAAAAAATTGAAGTTATCCTGTGTATATTATCAGACCATAGTGCAATAAAATGGGAGATCAATAGCATAAGAAACCACAAAACCTCACAAACACATGGAAATGGAATAACACTCTCCTGAACAACCAATGGGTCACAGAGGAAATTAAAGAAGATATTAGACAGTTTCTACAAGTAAATGATAATGCCAGTACAACATACAGGAATCTAGGGGACACAAAGAAAGCAGTTCTAGGAGGGAAATTCATAGCAGTGAATGCCCATATTAGGAAAACAGAGAGAATTCAAATAAATAACTTAATGCAGAACCTCAAGCTCCTAGAAAAAGAAGAGCATAACAAACCCAAAGCTCATACAAGACAGGAAATTATAAAGATCAGAGCAGAAATCAATGCAATGGAGACTAAGAGAACGATACCAAAAAATCAATGAATGAAAGAGTTGGGGTTTTTTTCTTAATTTTTTTTATTGGTACATTTTAGGTATACAACACATTTACATTTCTCATTGGGAACTTGTACCTTTGCATGATGAATCTTGCTTCTTATTTTTTCCTGATTCCTAGAACTCCCTTCACCCCCTCAACCCTTCCCTATTTACAAAGACTTCATTTCCATTTCTCATCATTTTTCCTTTCCCTTCTTTCCTTTCCCCTGCCCCTCCCACTACCCCTACCCCTTTGGACATTTTCTTCCTATTTTGCATTATTTATTATTCATTCTAATCATTGGTACATTTTAGGTATACAATATAATGACATTCATCGTTGGAAATTTGCACCTTTACATAATCTCTCTTGGTTCTTATTTTTCACCCCTGCGCAGCCCTCCCTTCAACCCCTCCAGTCCTCCCTATTTACAAAGATTTTGTTCCTATTTTTCCATTTTCTCATATTAATTCCATTCCCTTCTTTCTTTTCCCCTAGCCCTCCCACTTCCTTCCCCTTTGCCCCTTTTCTTCTTATTTCACATTACCTATTATACATTTTAGTCCTTATTTACACTTTCAGTTTCTCACATCAAAGAAACTATTCGGTATTTATACGTGTGTGTCCTATTTATTTCACTTAAGAGTATCACCTCAATGTGCATTGATTTAGCTGTAAATATCTCTAATTTCTCATTTTTTATGACTGAGTAGTACTCCATTTTATTTAAAAACCACATTGTATTTGTCCAGTCTCCAGTTGATGGGCATTTGGGCTGTTTCCAAGTTTTAGCTATTGCAAACTGTGCTGCTATGAACATGGGTGCACATATATCACTGTAGTATGATTCTTTTAATTCTTTGAGGAAGATCCCCAGCAGGGGAATAGCAGGATCAAATGGGACTTCCAGTCCTAGTTCTTTGAGGTATTTCCACACTGATTTCCACAGTGGTTGCACCAGTCTACACTCCCACCAGCAGTGGAGCAGGGTTCCTCTTTCCCCATAGCCACATCAGCATTTGTTATTGGTTGGTTTCATGATAGCAGCCATTCTCTCTGGAGTGAGGTGGAATCTCAGCATTTTTGTCATTTGCATCTCTCAAATGACCAGTGATGTTGAGCATTTTTTCATGTGTTTATTTGCTATATCTACTTCCTTGTCTGAGAAATGTCTGTTCATTTCAGATGCCCATTTTTGGATTAGGTCTTTAAATTTGGGAGGTCTGATCTTTTAAAGTTCTTTATAGATTTGAGATAGTAGACCTTAGTCTGAGGAAAATCAGGTGAAGATTTTTTCCCACATTGTGGGTTGTATCTTCACGCTGCTGGTGGTTTCTCTTGCTGTGCAGAAGCTTTTTAATAAGAAGAGATCCCACTTGTTGATTGTTTGTGCTAGTTCATGGGCAACTGAGGTTTTGTTCATAAAATCATGTCCTACTCTGATGTCTTCAAGAGTTCTACCTAAACTCTGTTCCAACTGGTTCAGCATTTCTACTGTAATATTTAGATCTTTAATCCATTTCAATTTTAGTTTAGTGCATGGTGAGAGATATAGGTCTAGTTTTAATCTTTGGCAAGTTGAAACCCAATTTTTCCAGCACCATTTATTAAAGAGGCTGTTTCCTCCAGTGAGGATGGTTGGCTCCTTTATTGAAGATGAGATGGCTAAGTGTGTCTGGCATTGTTTCTCCATCTTCTAATCTGTTCCACTGCTCCTCAGGTCTGTTTCTTTACCAGTACCATGCTGTTTTTATCACAGTAGCATTGTAGTATAGTTGCAGGTTGAGGATTGTGATACCCCCTGCCATGTCTCTGCTACCTAGAATTGCTTTTGCTATTCTGGGTCTCTTCTTGCTCCAAATGAAATTTTGGATTGTTTTCTCTAGGTCCATGAAGTACGCTGCTGGGATCTCAAGTGGAATTGCATTAAATCTATATAGCAGTTTTGGAAGTATGGCCATTTTCACTATATTAATCCTTCCTACCCAGGAGCAGGGGATACCTGTCCATTTTCTGATATCATCTTCAATCTCTCTTTTCAGAGTGCTATAGTTTTTAGAGAAGAGTTCTTTGATTTCTTTCATTTAGTTGATTCCTAGGTATTTCAGGTTTTTTGGATGCTATTGTGAAAGGAATTGTTTGCCCTATTTCTCTCTCAGTGAGCCTGTCATTCATGTAGAGGAAAACTATTGACTTTTGTGTGTTGACCTTGTAACCAGCCACTTGACTGAATTTGGTTATTAAGCCTAGAAGACTTTTGGTGGAGTTCTTGGGGGTCTTCTCTATAGCATATCATGTCATCTGCAAAGAATGACAATTTGACTTCTTCATTACCTATCTTTATTCATTTTATTTCTTTCTCTTGTCTAATTGCCATGCCTAATGTTTCCAAAACTATATTGCACAAGAGTGGTGAGAGTGGACATCCTTGTCTTTTTCCTGATTTTAGTGTGAAGGATTTCAGTTTTCGACCATTTAGGATGATATTGGCTGTTGGTTTTTCATAGATGGCTTTTATCAGTTTGAGGTAGAGACCATCTATTCCAATTTTTTGTAGGGTTTTTATTATAAATGCATGTTGGATTTTGTCAAATGCTTTTTCTGTGTCTATGGAGATAATTATATGGTTTTTTTCCTTGGCTCTATTGATATAGTGTATTACATTGATTGATTTCTGTATGTTGAATGATCCCTGCATCCCTGGGATGAATCCCACTTGATCAGGGTGTATGATCTTCTTGATGATCTTCTGCATTGTATTTGCCAGTATCTTCTTAAGGATTTTTGCATCTATGTTCATTAGTGAGATTGGCCTATAGTTCTCTTTTTTGGTTGGGTCTTTCTCTGCCTGGGGATCAAGGTGATGCTTGCTTCCAGGAATGAATTTGGGAGTATTGCTTCCCTTTCAATTTCAATGAAGAGTTTAAACAGGAATGGCAGTAATTCCTCTCTAAATGTCTTGTAGAATTCAGCAGTGAAGCCACCAGGGCCTGGGCTTTTCTTAGTTGATAAGTTTTTAATTACATTTTCAATTTCATTCATTGATATTGGGTTATTTAGAATTTTTAGGTCTTCTTCATTCAACTTTGGTACTTCATATGTATCTAGGAATCTGTCCATTTCTTCTGTGTTTTCCATCTTATTGGCATATAGGTTCTGGATCTAGGGATTGATGATGCTCTGGATTTCTGCTGGGTCTGTTGTAATTTCACCCTTTTCATTCCTAATTGCATGGATTTGGGCCTTTTCCTTCCTTTTTCTGATAAGGTTGGCTAAGGGTTTGTCAATTTTACTGATTCTTTTGAAGAACCAACTCTTAGGTTCATTGATTTTTTGTATTGTTCTCTTAGTCTCCATTGCATTGATTTCTCCTCTGATCTTTATAATTTCCTCCCTTGTATGAGCTTTGGGATTGCCCTGCTCTTCTTTTTCTAGAAGCTTGAGGTGCAGCATCAAATTGTTTAATGGGGCTTGTTCTGTTTTCCTAACATGCGTATTCACTGCTATGAATTTCCCTCGAAAGACTGCTTTCATTGTGTCTCATAGATTCTGATATGTTGTATTGTCATTGTCATTTAACTGAAGGAACTGTCTGATTTCTTCTTTAATTTCCTCTGTGACCCATTGGTTATTCAGAAGTGTGTTGTTCAATTTCCATGTGTTTATGAAATTTTTCCAGTTTCTTTTGCTATGGATCTCCAATTTCATCACAGTATGGTCTGATAATATACAGGGGATAACTTCAATTCCTTTACACTTATGTAAACATGTTCTATGTGTGAGTATGTTTGGAGAATGACCCATGTGCAGCTGAGAAGAATGTGTATTCTGATTTTGTGGGGTAAAAGACTCTGTAAACATCTGTTAAGTTCATTTGTTCAAGAGTTCGATTGAGTTCTAGTATTTCATTACTTATTTTTTTCTAGTTGATCTATCTATTTGTGACAGTGGGGTGTTGAGGTCCCCCACTACAATTGTATTAGTGCCTACATGACATTTTATGTCCATTAGTATTTGTTCTATATAGTTGGGTGCACTAGTGTTTGGTGCATAGATATTTATGATTGTCATCTCTTCCTCTTGGATTCTTCCCTTTACAAGGATGTAGTGTCCTTCTTCATCTCTCTTAATCAGTGTTGGTTTGAAATCTACTTGATCTGCCAAGAGGATAGCTACTTCTGCTTTTTTTGGGGTTCCTGTCACATGGAGTATTGTTTTCCACCCTTTAACTTTCAGTCTATGAGTTTCCTTTTGAATTAAGTGTGTTTCCTGTATGCAGCATATTGTTGGATTTTGCTTCTTGACTCATTCTGCCAGTCTGTTTCTTTTGATTGGTGAATTGAGACCATTAACATTGATGGTTATAACTGAAACGTATTGACTTGTCATTGCCATGACTTTTTCTTTTTGTTGGGTTCTCCCCCTTTCCATTTAATATCTTGTCATGCCAGATATGTTCATTCTGCTTTGCTTCCTGGGGTTGTGATCCTCAGTGTCTGTTCCTAGGATATTGTGTAAAATTCTCTGGAGTGCTGGTTTGGTATTCATGAAGTTCCTAAGGTGCTCTTTTCATGAAAAGTATCTTATTTCTCCATCAATTTTGAAAGATAGTTTTGCAGGGTACATCAATCTGGGTTGGAGGGTGTTTTCTTTTAGGGCTTGGAATATGTCACTCCAAGCTCTTCTTGCCTTGCTGGTTTGTGTTGAGAAGTCTGCTGTGATTCTGATGGGCTTTCCTTTGTATGTGATTTGTTTCTTTTCTCTAACTGCTTGTAGAACTTTGTTCTTCTGTTGAGTTTCTGGAATCTTAACAGTTATATGCCTGTGTGTAGATTTTTTTTGATCAAGGCTATTTGGAGTCCTATATGCCTCTCTTATCTCTATGTCAAGTTCTTTTCCCCTACTTGGGAAGTTTTCTGCCATTATTTCTGTGAAGGGTTTTTTTTATGTCATCTGCACTCTCTCCTCTTTCTTCATTGACTCCAATTAGTCTTATGTTATTCTTCTTTGCATCATCTAGCAGCTGGTTGATTGATTTCTCATATTCCCTTATAATTTTGAAGCAATTTTTCTTTTCCTGGTCACTAATTTCAATCTTATCTTCTATATCTGAAATTCTGTCCTCACATTGGCTCATTCTGCTGTGTAGACTTTCAATGGAGTTTTTCATGTCCTGGAAATCTATTTGTATCTGTTTTGTGGATTCCATTTGTTTCCTATGTTGGGATTCCATCATGTTCCTCAGCTCCTCTCTAGATTTATTAATCATGTCTTGCACTAGGAGCACAATGTCTCCTGTTATCTGAGGAATTATTTCTGATTTCCTTTTTTCCAGATCCCCTTTTGTTGCCAGTTCAGTGGGTCCAGGTGGTTGAGTATCAGAGTGTTCCATTTCATTTCCCTTTGGAGTTTCTGTAGGTGATCTAGAAGTCTGGTTTTGAGACTTATTTACATGTTTTCTCATTTCAACTGGGGGGATGGGGGGTTCTGTTGACGTCTGCAAGGCTTACCTCCTCTTTGCTGGGAGAGGTTGGCCAAGGCCCAGGAGTGGTGGTAGGGATGGTGGCCCAAAAGCCCCTTCCTCTGGGCCAGGAGAGGCAGCATGTTTGGCGGCCTGAAAGCCCCTTCCTCTGCACCAGGAATAGTGGGACAGCAGCTCAGCAGCCCTTACCTCTGGGTAGGAATTCTTTGAATGCTGAGAATTTGATTAGCTCCAGTACAGTGGTCTGGTGGTCCAGTGTCCTCTACATGTTTGTAGTGTAGAACCAGGTGGCTGTACAGAGAAGAGGCCAAAGCAGCGGGCGGGGGGGAGTGTCCAGTGGATTGCTGCCAGGGCGCCGACTGATTCTGTGTTTTTAGTGCGACTGGAGACCTCGGGACTGCGTCCACAGACCTGCCTGTCTGCAGTGGGCTGATTCCGTGTTTTCAGCACAACTGGAGACCTCAGGATTGCATCCCGAAATAGTTGGTTTTTTGAAAGAATAAAATCGATAAACCTTTAGCCCAGTTGATCAAAAAAGGAAAGAAAAGGCTCAAATCCATGCAATTAAAAGTGAAAAAGTTGAAGTCACAACTGACCCAGCAGAAATCCAGAGGATCATCAATACCTACTTCAACAAACTGTACTCTAATAAAATGGAAAACACAGAAGAAATGGACAGATTCCTAGGTACATACAAATTGCCAAAGTTAAATGATGAAGATATAGACATTCTAAACACCCCAATTATGATGAGTGAAAATGAAAACACAAAAAATTACCAACAAAGAAAAGCCCAGGTCCTGATGGCTTCACTGCTGAATTCTACAAGACATTTAGAGAAGAACTATTGCCACTACTCTTTAAACTTTTCAATGAAATTGAAAGGGAAGTGATACTTCCAAATTCATTCCTGGAAGCAAGTGGTACTTTGATTCCAAAACCACAGAAAGACCCAAACAAAAAAGAGAACTACAGGCTAATCTCCCTAATGAACATAGATGCAAAAATCCTCAATAAGATACTGGCAAACAGAATACAGAGGGTCATCAAGAAGATCATACACCCTGACCAAGTCGGATTTATCCCAGGGATGCAAGGATGGTTCAACATACGTAAATCAATAAATGAAATACACTATATTAACAGAGCCAAGGACAAAAATGATATGGACATCTCAGTAGATGCAGAAAAAGCATTTGACAAAATCCAACACCCGTTCATGATAAAAACTCTACAGAAAATTGGAATAGAAGGTCTTTATCTCAACCTCATCAAGGCTATCTATGAAAAACCAACAGCCAACATCATACTAAATGGTCAAAAACTGAAAACTTTCATGCCAAAATCAGGAACAAGACAAGGATGTCTGCTAACATCACTCCTGTTCAATATAGTTTTGGAAACATTAGCCATAGCAATTAAACAAGAGAAAGAAATAAAAGGAATAAATGTAGGAAAGGAAGAAGTTAAACTCTCATTATTTGCTGATGATATGACACTCTAGATAGAAGACCTAAAAAACTCTGCCAAAAGACTTCTAGACTTAATTGACAGATTCAGTTGAGTAACTGGATACACAGTCAACGCTCAAAACTCAATAGCTTTCTTGTATACAAATAACAGACTCACTGAGAGAGAAATTAGGGAAACAATTACTTTCACAATACCATCCAAAAAAATGAAATGTCCAGGAATCAATCTACGAAGGAAGCAAAAGACCTCAACACTGAAAATTATAGCACTCTTTAAAAAGAGAACAAAGAGGATATAAGAAAATGGAAAGTCATCCCTTGTTCCTGGGTCGGAAGAACCAATACTGTGAAAATTGTCATATTTTCAATGCAATACCAATTGAAATCACAATATATTTCACAGAACTAGAGAAAACACTCCAAAAATTCATTTGGAACCAGAAGAGACCTAGAATAGCAAAAGCAATTCTAGACAATAGAGACATGACGGGGGCATCACAATCCCTAACTTGAAACTATACTACAAAGCCACTGTGAAAAAAAACAGCATGGGACTGGCAAAGAAACAGACCCAATGATCAGTGGAATAGACTAGAAGATAAAGAAACAACTCCAGAAATACACAGCCACCTCATCTTTGATAAAGGAGCCAACTACCCTCACTGGAGGAAACATAGCCTCTTTAATAAATGGTGTTGGAAAAACTGGATTTCAACCTGCCAAAGATTAAAACCAGACTCATAACTATCACCATGCACTAAACTAAGATCAAAGTGGGTTAAAGATCTAAATATTAAAACAGAAACACTAAACTTGCTGGAAGATAAGTTAGGTATAACTCTTGAAGACATTGGCATAGGAAAAAACTTTATGAACAAAACCTCACTTTCATGGGAACTAGCACAAAGAATCAACAATTGGGATCTCATCTTATTAAAAAACTTCTGTACTGCAAGAGAAAACACCAACAGAGCTAACAGACAACATACAATGTAGGAAAAAAAAATTTTAGCCGCTGTATCTCAGACAAAGTTCTACTATCTAGAATATATAAAGACCTGAAAAAAATTAGACCCCTCAAATTTAAAGACCCAATTCAAAAATGGGCATCTGAAATGAACAGACATTTCTCAGGCAAAGAAGTAAAAGCAGCAAATAAACATATGAAAAAATGTTCAACATCACTGGTCATTCGAGAGATGCAGATGAAAACAAAGCTTGAGGTTCCACTTCACTCCAGAAAGAATGGCTGCTATCAACAAATCAACCAGTAACAAATGTTGGCGGAGTTGTGGGGAGAAAGGAACCCTTCTCCACTGTTGGTGGGAGTGTAGACTGGTGCAACCACTGTGGAAATCAGTATGGAGATACCTCCATACTGGAACTACAAGAACTAGGACTAGAGGTCCCATTTGACCCAGCTATTTCTCTGCTGGATATCTTCCCCAAAGAATTAAGAGAATCATACTACAGTGATATATATGCAACTCATGTTTATAGTGGCACAGTGTGTAATAGCTAAAACTTCAAAACAGCCCAATTGCCCATCAACTGGAAACTGGATAGAGAAGATGTAGTTTTTTAATAAAATGGAGTACTACTCAGCCACAAAGAATGAGAAATTAGAGACATTTATAGCTAAATGGATGCATATAGAGGCTATACTCTTAAGTGAAATAAATAGGACACACATGTGTAAATACTGAATAGTTTCTCTAGTGTGAGAAACTGAAAGTGTAAATAAGGATTAAAATGTTTAAAATGAATAATTGATAATGTGAAATAGGAAGAAAATGTCCAAAGGGGTAGGGGCAGTGGGAAGGCCAGGGGAAAGGAAAGAAGAGAAAGGAAAAATGATGAGAAAAGGAAAAAATGGAAACAAAGTCTTTGTAAATAGGGAATCATGGAGGGGGCGAAGGGAGGGCTGGGGAATGGGGAAAAAAATAAGAACCAAGATGCATCATGTAAAGGTACAAGTTCCCAATGATAAATGTAAATGTATTGTATACCTAAAATGTACCAATAAAATAATTTAAGGAAAAAAAAAAGAACATCCAGGTTAAATATTTTATATTTCATTTCCTTTAGAACTCAGTACTAAAAGTAGATGACAGAAATCTGCAGGAAGCTCCTGGGTATCCCATAGTATCTCTTTGCTTCCAAATAAAGTCATTAGTCCTCCTTCAACATTTCCTCACTTTTTTATTATCCAACCATCAACAGCTATATCTTTCCTTTTATTGTCATTATTAAAAATATTTACACTTACACTTCTTTCCCTTGATGTGTCAGTAATTCTAAAATGTGAAAATCAATAAATCATAATATCATAACATGAGTATGTAAATATTTTTTGCTGTAGTCAGTGTGCCCAGATTACATTTTTCCCCTTGGTGAACCAATGTGACCAATATGACTCCAAAGAAATTATTACTTGCAGAAATTTCATTTAGATTTTCTCTTTAAAAAAATCCCCTACTGGGGCCAGGGATTTAGCTCAGTGGTGCTGTTGTCTGCCTCATAAGCACAAGGCCCTGAGTTTGATCCCTAGTATCAGAAAAAAAATCCCTAGTTATCTTTATCAACGTATTCTAGGCTTTAATCATACTTTGTAATTCAGAGCCTTCCAACCATTTATTCCATGACCAAGCTCCAGATCAGATATGTTCTTTGTACTGCAGACTTGTGGTCAAGCAGAGGGATCCATAAGATTCACAGAGCATAGAGGAAGTCACCTTCCAGAGATGTGCAGCTTCCTCCATTTTGCCTAGTGTTCTGGACAAATAGTACCTTTTTTATTCATGCCAATATGTGAGAAAGGTTGAGAATTACTAGAAATCCAACAACTTTCCCCCCCTTTTCCCCAAGAACATGAGTTGTGCTCTATTCCTGCTGCAAAGCTGTCTTTCCAGGATGTCTCTACTTTGGTGTCCTTAGATAGCAGCATCATTTCCCTAGATCCCATATTTTCTTTTTCTGGGTTTATGCAGTACTACAGTTTGAATGTTAAATATCCTCCAAAGGTCCATGTGTTAAAGACTTAATGGTCAATTTGCTGCTATTGAAAGGTGGTGGAAATGTTTAAGGGATAGTGTCTTGTGGATGCTCTAGGTCTTTAGTAACATGCCTTTGGAGAGAATGTGAGAAATCAAGATCTTCTTTCTGGCCATCAGACAAACAGTCTTCCTCCACTACTTGTTTCCACCATGATGTGCTTTCTCACCACAGGCCCAGAAGCAATGGGGCCAACTAAACATGGACTGAATCCTCCAGAACCGGGAGCCAAAATAAACCTTTCTTCTTTTTAAGGTGCTTATCTCAGATATTTTGTTACAATAATGGAAAACTGATGACACACTTCCTCACTTTCCTAGGGTGCATGTTCAAATTAATTCCTAGAAAATATAAGAAGAAGTAAGAATTCTGTGTCTTCTACTTCTATAAATGTTTTTATTCTATCTTCATAAAGCATTGACTGATTGGTTGAATGTAGTCCTGTCAGAACTTTTAAGGCATTGTTAGTTTTCTAGCATTCAGTTGTTGAAACACTGGAAGGTGCTATTGTCATCATCATTTTACACCTGACCTGAAAGCCTTTAGTATCTTCTGTTTACCCTTGGTCTTTGAAATTTCACTATTATGTATTTAGTGGGGCATTTCCATTCATTTAACTGGACCTCAGGAGTCCCTCTCAGGATAGAGATATGTTCACTTTGGCTTCAGAAAACTATCTTCTGTTTCTTTGAAATTCTCCCCTTCCATTTTCTCAATTTGTCTTTCTAGGCCTTTCCTTACACAAATGTTCTGTCTTCTCTATGTACCCTACTGTCACTGTTTTTTTCTTACATTTTAAGACCCTTTTACCTCTTTGTTTTATATTCCCAGGAATTTTCCCAATTCACTTTCCAAACATGGCTGTTAAAACCCAACAGTGAAAGTCTCCTTACTCTAAAATCAAAAGTCCACATGTCATAGTTGACTCTTTATCTGTTCAACCTAAAGCAAACTTTTTGTTTGGCAAACTCCATCACTATATACAAAGCCTCTACTCAGCTCTTCTATCTCCTCATTTTTAAGTGAAAACCCATAAGCAAAGGTCATCAGGCATTTCTGAAAAGCTTGCAGCATAAAATGTTAACTCAAATTTTGCTGGAATAAGTCATCAATAGAGTTGACTGCAATAGAAAGAGATAACTCTAAGATAAAAGATAAAAATTAAAAATTTTAATTGATGTAGCTCTTAAAGAAATGCATTTTATTTATTTTCATCTGGATAAAAGTGACAAGATAGTTCATTCCATAGGATTTCAATAAAACCTCCCTTCTAGAGCCATTTCTAACTCTTGACTCTCCAGTTTTTTTGGAATTGTGTTTGGCTCCCTCCTTGGCTGAAATATCATCTGAAACTGTAACTTTTGCTATTTGTTTCTGTTAGGTTTAGTTTCTTCAGAAAGCTTGAAAACTCTCATTCACTGGTGGTCCCCATGACCTTTTCCTTTATTATTAAGAAAAATATGTATTTCTTTGCCAATATTTTAAGATATCTGGGAGAAAAGGCCATAAATATATGTACAAGACCTTGAACAGCAGAATAAATTCTGATTTCAACTTTTTTGCCATTTTTTTCCATTTCATTTACTAATTCATGGTTCGTACACTCCAGAGGGCCTAGATACCAAAAATTATTAAAGTGTTATGATATCAAATGTCTTACACTGTTAATAATCTCTAACTGGAGGCTATATCCTGATTATGAGGTTGATACAGAGCTGAATTTATGTTGGTTGCTTTAGTCAGTTTTAGTAGTCATTCCTCCCACCATTTAAAGCATGCCACCTAAGGCTAACCTGAGACCCCCTCATTTAGCATTGTGTATACTCATAGAAATGATGGAGCAGAAGTTTCATAAAAGGGTTTTGCAGAAGAAAGAAGCATTCTGATATAGGGTAATTTCACAAATTCCTAACAATAGGCCTTGAGACACGTAGATCACCTACTTTAATTTAATTTATTTTTGTGTATACTTACTGAAAAATATTGAAAACCTATTTTCCAAATAGTATCCCCTTTAGGTATCTCAATTTTATATCAAAAGATTAAATAATTTCAAAGGATATCAGTATTTGTGTGTAAAATTAAATTTTATAGTATCTTTAGAAATGCACCCAATGTAATCTAAATATATGAATTCATATATATCATCATCAATTAATAAATACACAAGCAAGCTCTCTTTAGTAATCTGGTTTCATTGTGTTTTCCATTGTGAATTTTATCCTAGTGTAATATTCAGATTGCAAAATCTCTAATTGCTTTTATTAACTTTATACAAAATATATTGATTAAAATTTCAATATATTTCCTGTAACTATAAAGCTCTAAGGGTTAAATTTCTGGTTTAAAAATTTTTTTGTGTGTGATACTGGGCATTGAACCCAGGGCCTTTGCAGTAAGCTACATCCCCAACCCTTTTATTTATTTTATAAATTTAAAAAATTTATTAGTATATGTTTGCTATACATAATGATTACAGTCATCATGGGGAGTTGGTATGTGTACATAACACATCCCTCTTGGTGAATTGGTATATGTACATAAAATCCTTTCTAAAAATTTTATTTTGAGACAGCGGTTTGCTAAGTCATTAAATTGGCCAGGCTGGACTCAAACATGCAATCACCCTGCTTCAGCCTCCCAGGATTACAGGCATGAGCCACTATATCCATTTGAGAGTTAAAATTTTATTTTATTGAGTTATTATTACTATCATTAGTAGTGGATAGTTACTCAAAGAAATATAAATGTATTATAATTTTTTTCTTTAAAAATATTTCAATTTATATTGAAAATGAAGTCACTATAAAAAACAAAATTCATCTTCTTTTACAATAGAAAAACATTTATATACATTCCTACACCTAGAAGATTACTGTAGGTTATATGTACTCTTGCCATCAAGAGAAAGAGCTTAAACCTTACAGAATTAACCTCTTACCTTTTTGATTCTGATGAAGTTGCTTTAATTTTGTCTTTTATTATTTAGGTAAACATGCAATTTATACAATTCCAGTAAAAAACATTCTTACTGTAAAAAAGTTAGAAAGTTCTTTCAACAAGAAAAATGTAGGTCATATAAATAAATGTATTATAAAATGTATAATATAAATTAATGTATTATAAGTTTTGAGCAGTATTACATATAAAGTGTGTATGCCTAAAATGTACCAGTAAAGGTTTTGTTATAAAAAAGTATAAGTTTATTGGAATTGACTATTTTAATCATATTGATATTGTCATTTTCCTAGTTAATCCACATTAGTATAAGTAATTCTTATTTCAAAATGAAACAAGGCCTAGTATTTTTTCTATTCTAGTTTTTCATTTTTATAGATGTAATCATGGAGGATTTACCTAATAATTAAAAGAGAGTAGAGTTTTGTTACACTAATGTCACTCAGTTTCTGGAACTTCTTTTGAACTAGTAGTCAAAAATTATAGGATATCTCTTCAAAATTATTTTTAATGATCTACAATATGATAGCACATTTTGATCTTATTCTATTTTTTGAAAATGTGACTTGGAAACTACCTGATATTATTTGTTCTTATTTGTTACCTGATGCTATTTAGTCATTATTGCCACCCACTTTTCCAACACTCAACACCGGTTTTGTAAATTCATTTGGTGCCTTGTGGGTTTTGCACCCTATTAAAATGATGTGGAATTTGTGCCATCTTCTATAAAGTAGAAGACCACGTTGTAAAAGGACTGGCTTAACTGTTAGGATGCTCTCGACCCAGCCAGTTTCAGGAAAGAAATATGTGAAAGGTAAGGATCCAAACTGTTTCCTCCCAAGCATCCCAACCCTTGGGAAGCCCATGCTAAGTACCAGAGGTAACAGCAGTGCAGGACACTGCCACACTACAGTATCTCTTCCTTTTGAGTCTTTCATTTTAAGAAACTTTGATGTTTCTTTTCTCTCATAAAAGAAACAACAGCTTCAAAAACTTTGAAGAGGGAAAAAATAAACTGCAAAAGAGAAAAGGCTCTATGCTTAAGAAGTCCATTAGACAATAAGGAGAGACTGGACAAAAGAGAACCAAATCATATCCAATGTTCCAATTGGATTTGAAATGGAACTTGAGGTTTTAATCTGCTAGAGAAGTCACAAGAAAAAAACCACAAAGGCAGATTACTTTTTGGGGGCAAAAAAGCAGGCTGACTTCTTATCAGTAGATTATAAAATTATAACTAACTATCCTTGAGTTATAGTATTTTTGGAAGATTCTGAGTAAAAAGGGGGCTGGCAAATAGATGATGACTTTTAAGACAGGAACTTTCATTCTTTTTCAAAATAATTCACAGTAAAAATATAATCTGGATCTACATAGTTGAAACAGGAAATCCATTTTTAAAAGACATTATCCTTCAATGTGGAATAATCTCTGATATTTGTCTTCTCTCCTCCATGCTTCTTATGTATGAAGAACATTGCTGATCAAGAATCACCAAATTTATTTCACCACTCTCTAGTGAATAAAAATCTTCAGTCTGAAACACACTGCTGTAAGGTCCTCTGAGAACCAAGCTTATATCTTTGTATTAAATTTTTATTTTTAAAAAACTTGTGAAGAAAAGCACACACGTAATTGACTAATCTCTCCTTAGGAGATGCCAAGCCATTTGTTCTCCAAGGGCATAACTAGGATCTTTTTAGCAGCAGCCCCTTCCAGCTGTAGGCATAGTGTCTAGGATGAAATTGTCTTTGAAATGCTACAGAATGACAGTTAAGTGGGAAAAAATCAGCTTAACAGAGAATCATGGTCCTCATGAACCAGACTTTTAACTGATATAAACCTTCTGTTCTGAGATGATAGAAAATAGGGGTCAAATGGGAGTGGAAGAGGCAGAAAAGTTGGGAAGGAGGAAGATTTAAGAGAATGGATGATGTAAGTGGAAAGACAGTTACTGGATCTTCTTCATACAAATGATCTTCCCAACAGAATGCTAGATTAGCTGTGTCCGGCTTGTCTTGTGTCTGATAGCTATCCTTGTTTGCCCTCTCTCTCTAAAGAGAGAAATATGTGGAATTAAACAAGACATCAACTTCCTAAGAATGTGTTATTGGAATTGGCTGCAGCCTAGGAGAATAATGAGAGAACAAACACACCATTAGGGCACAAGCCAACCAACACAAGCAAATAAACACAATAGAAGAAGTCTAGGGCAATATGTTGAAGACAGTGCATATTTTCTAAAAGAAAAAGAAAAAATTGATTTCTCATCTTACTATTCATGTAAGGACATGTTTTAAAAGGATTTTTTATAGCAAGTAAAAAAATATTTAAAAGCAAAATGAAAATTTTCTGAGATATACAATGTTACCACTTTTCAAATCCAACTACGAAACAGAAAATTAAACAAGATTTATGACCCTGCAATGTTTCACAATTGAAGACATGGCCAAAGTGCCCAGGACTCTGAACACTTACAATCCCTGTAACTATGAATAGAAAACTTGGTAGTAGAGTTAAAGATAAGAAATGAAGAAAAACTTTGATCTAAAATTCACTAGAGAGCCAGTAGAAGTGGCCCCAAGTAGGGCCCCAATGAAATTAGCTAAGAGATCTTTTAGAACTCCAGATATCAAAGCCTAATCCAGATCAGTGAAATCAGAGGTCCTGGAACAAGACTCAGGGATCACCATTGTTTCAGGCTAACGTACAGCCAAAGTTGAGAACCACAGTTCTAAGCCCCTGCTATTCAAGGTAGCCCATGGGTCAACAGCCATAGTATCATCTAGGAAGTTGTTATTGTAGAAATACACACACTCAAGTCCTTCCCCAGACCTACTGCATCAGAAGCTACAATTTAATAAGATCTTCTGATGACTTTTGTGCACATCAGATTTTGAGAACCACTGATTGAAAATACACACGGTATTAACTACTGGAAACCAGTGCTTCCTTCATATTTATATCTTGCTTACTGTTGATGTATACCACAATGCTTGGAAAGATCCAAGAGGCTGCTTGCTGTCTTTCACTACTTCTCTAATCGCTCTGAGTTGATGCCCTAATTTCTAAAACTTGAAGGGCCAGTTCCTGTCTTTATCCTATTTATCAGTATCCTTGGCCTTTCACTAGAAAGATCTGAATGTTGCCAGAATGCTACCTACAATCTAGTCTTCTTTAATGCTAACCAGGTGCTGGACAAACACTGGTTTGCTGGAGAATAATCTTATTTGTTTATTCCTTCTTTAGATTGGGCATCCAATAAACCTAAGACCTTGGTCTTATGTCTCCCTTGCATGGTTTTATTTTTTGGTTTCTGCTGCCAATTTGAACTAAAAATATGATCTGAGTTTAAAAGGGTGGCTGTGAGACATTGGCCTTGCTTGCATAGCCAATTTCCTTTCAAAATGTGGGCTCGAGTTCAGAATTTATACAGAGAACTAGATGCTGATGCTACCCAATTGATTCTGCTGGTATTGCCTTTTCTATCTCTCTGAGTTCCCTATACCTTTTTCCTTTTTTCCAGCTCGCTATTAGAATGGACTTATAGCCATTAAAATAGACTTCTAGAGCAGAATTCCTACATATCTCTGCAGATTATCTCTACAACAGAAATCCTTCAGGCTTGGCCCCAGAATTTGTAAAGTTTTTGCTTTGGTCTTCCCTTCTGTCCGGTTATATTTGATTGTATGTGAGCCATAAAATTTCATGTTTCATACTGAACTGAGCTCTAACATTGTTCACAAGGTAGAGACTCAATGCAGAATCATCTCAGGTTTATAAGATTACAAGGAAACCTCAGAATTTTCTCTAAAGACAAAGAAACAATTGATAAAGGGAGTGACACAAAATTAACTTTTACCAAACCAGAAAAGTCTTTTTTTTTTTCTTTTTTCAGGTTAACATAAACTGGTTCCTGGACATTCTGTCCTTGTTTGAATTAAGAGTAAATGTGTTCCTGGAGTAAATGTGTCTCTAGGCACTGGAAGTAGAATTCCTAAAGGGTTCTACTCCAACTTACCTGTGTAGTCATTGAATTTAGGGACACACAACTGTGAATCATTGAAGAACAATCAGCTTCTGAATGGGGGGATATGAGATTCCTCCATAAAAGAAAACAAAGGTTCCAGTGTCATTCAAGTCATAGGACCAAGATATGTAATTGGTTTAGAATCAGGAGCTTTTCAACTGAACAGCTGTTACTCATTTGGACAGTTGTACACAACAGAAAGTTGGCAGACAGATGCTCTTTTCAGACGTTAAACACAAAATTCTTGGGGCCAAATCTTGTGATTAAGAAATCAACTCTTTTCTTTTTCCCCTTCCAACCTGTTCTCAGAGTGTGAAAAGTTATGTGATTTTTCTTCTCTGACTCTCTAGTTGTGGTTATTGGGAACTACCTGTCTTTTCAGCCAGAATAGATTCAGCCACTGAAGATTAATTTAATTCAATTCATCCAGTCTAGTCCAATCCATTCCAAACCCATCCTGTCCTATTCTGTCCAATGCAATCTATTCCAACTCAAGTTCATCAACCCTTATCTGGGAAACCTATATGAACACAAAGATGTTAAGTGCATTCAGGGCTGATATACCAGGTTGTCGGCAGCTCCCTCATAAAATATCTCAACTCTGGTGTAATATCTCTGCATCTTTGCATCTTTGTAGGTCCTTCTGAGGACCTACAGATCTGGTTTCTAGATACTATTCTGTATCCTAGACTCTTCTTTCTCTATAAGCCCCAGGTTCTACACATTATGAATTTTTTTCCAGGTCATTTGCTTCCATGCTTGGCTCTCACCCACATATCTGCATACTCTTTTCCCTGATCCCTGCCTCTACCTCTGTCCTTTATTTAAACCTTTCGGGCTTCATTTTCTCCTCCCATAGATTGGCCTGGCAGGGGCCCCCCCTGAAAGGGTTTCTTTTCAAGTACACATGTTGAGATATGCATGAGCACCTGGCATCAACTTTTTGTTCAATTTCAGTCCCTGGTGAAATATGGGGAGACGGCTACTCTGAGCAAAAGGGGAAAAAAGCAAAGTTAATGAGAACAAACATCAAAGAAATGTCTTCATGTCTAGAAAATGTTAAGAACCTGCTTTGGCTACATTTGAATAGTTGTGTGTCTGGATTCCAGCCTTTTTCCACCTTGTCTACCTGTGTTAGACTAGGCTCCCAAGAGACCTGGTGGCAGGAAGTCAGGAACTCTCGTGAAAATTTGCCGCTGGCTCCCAGGTCTCATGAGCAAAAGTGAGAAGCCAACATTTCTGTTCATCAAAGAAAAGAGCCAGGGTGGTCTTACATGTTACTAAATATTGGAATGCAGTCAGTTCTCTATATCTGTGGGTTCCACATCTGTGGATTCACCCAACTACAGATCAAAAATGCTTTTGAAAAATCAAGTCTATACTGAACATGCACATACTCTTTTTCTTGTCATTATTCCCTTAACAGTACAGTACAGCAACTCTTTACATAGTATTGACATTACATTAGGTATTATAAACAATCCAGAAGTGATTTAATGTATGACAGCATGTGTGGAGATTATATGCAAGTCCTATGCCTGTTGTCTAAGGGATTTAAGTATCTCTGATTTTGCTATCCACATGGGGATCCTGGATTCAGCTCTTGCTTATAAGGGATAACTGCACTACTCTACTAATTGGTAAAAAGCCATTCCTCCATCCCTCTTTGCTGTCCTCATAGTCCAACAATCTCCACAAGTGTCTCTCATACCCCCACCAACTAAAAGTTAGTTACATTTATTAGTGAGTTCTGGACTCAATATCATAGTAAACATTATGAAAATCATTCTGTGGTAATCACTATTGACCCTGATACCAACATAATGCTTAGGGTCTCTTAAGAATCAGATGGAAAGAAAACCTTTTAAGACCATTTTAGGAAATATCATGTTTGTAATTTGTCTCCTGTATAAATTTTTCTTTTCTTGAGTATCTCACAATCCCTTTGAAGGCAAATACACAAAAGAATACTTTCTTAAAGTGCAATTTTGTCTGACTTGTGACTCTTGATTATTGCTGGGCCAATCTCTGAGACATTTGCACATGTATGCATACCAAAGTGTTGTACACTGTAATTGATACACTCACTAAATCCATATGGAGAAGGATCAGCAGTTCCCAAAGAAAAGAAGGTACACTTGCCAGATAACAGTTGGGAAGGGCTGTTGTATCTGTTACAGAAGGATCTGCTACAAGTGTCACTTTCACCAGCATCACCGTCATTTGCACAGTACTTTATTCTTCATCATCCTTGTTATTACTCTTGTAGTAAATGTACACACAATATTGACTGTCAGGAAGGTTTTCAGAACATGTAGACATTTAAAAGGTGAAAGATTTATATGATCTGAAGAGAAACCAGAGTATGAGAACATGCAAACATTTAAAAGCATAGGGGGAGCTGTAGGTATAGCTCAGTGGTAGAGCTTCATAGCATGCATGAGACCCTGGGTTCAGTCCCCACAAAAAGGAAAAGGAAATGGAGTAGGAGGAAGTGGAGGAGGAGGAAAAGGAGGAGGAGGGTAGAAGAAAGAGAAAGAGGAGGAGAAAAGCATGAGGAGATGAATTTGTTAAAAGGGAGTAGTATTTAACCTGTTAAACAGTAAAAATTGACCTATCATCTCTGGAAAAACCATAAGTAGGTGGCATTTCCTTATGAAGGGATAAAAAGCTTCATTTCTAATGTATCATGATATTATTATCAATTTTAAAATACCAGTGTAAGTTGGGATTAAAGCTGCATGAGGAAAACGTTTTAGATATGCAGAAATGTTATGGACTAAGTGCACCTAGCAACAATGTTCTCACTGAAAGACACTTACACCCCATAGAACACAGCTGGCTACTCTTTATGGTCACTTAATGAATATGAATTCAGTGAAATTCTTGGACCAGGAAAACAAAGGCAATATCTTGTAATAGCTCATTTTCTATAAGTGATATATTTGGCCATAACTGCCAAAAGGGATATGACTGGTTATGGTTAGTTAATATTACTCCATGAACATTAGAAACCATATGAAATATTTATTTCCACATTTTATGCAGCAGTATTTGTTTGACTTTATTCCATAATTGGCTTATTTTAAAAGTAAGACAAAATAAAATAAGGTCTCAGGAGAGCACATCGAAGTTGATATGACAACTGATTCTCCTAGTTCATTGTAGACTTGAAAATTCAATAAATGGAGATGTGTACTTAGGCAAATTGACAAAGGCACATCATAAAGTTTCTATTTTATATAAATTAGCAAGTCATTTTGAGCTTTTATGGCTCTTTGTGGTAAAATGTATTAAATCACCTTTCCAAGACATAGACTTTTATTCTCCTAAATTGTATGCACACAGACCCTCATCATTTTATTTTAAGATGCTACCCTCTTAGCAGATGTCCACTCCTTACTAAACAAATATTCATATTCTCTACTAAAATAAAGTAATTTTTATAACCAGTGGGAGAATTGGAATCACTGCCAGAATTAAATTCTGATTTCAGAAATAGAGACTATAATGCTATATCTCCCGACTTCCTATCCTATTTACATTCAACTCCACCCTGCAGTATGATTGTTGAATTTAACAAATAATATAAGACATTCAGCTAAATTTAAATTTCAGATAAACAACAAAATTTTTAGTGTGTATCCTGGACGACATTAGATATACTTATGCTAAAAGTTATTTTTTGTTTACCTGAAATTCAAATTTGATTGAATATCCTTTGTGTGTATGTGTGGTAATGGCGATTTAACCCAGAACTTTTGTCCTGAGCTACATACACATGCCTTTTTATATTTTATTTTGAGACATAGTCTTGCTAAGTTGCTAAGTTTCCCAAGCTGGGGTCGAAATTGTGATCCTCTTGCCTCAGCCTCCCAGAGTGCTGAGATTACAAGTGTGTGTCATCAGGCTCAGATGTATCTTACATTTTTATTTACTAAATCTGGAAACCCTACCAAAACTCCAAACTGATTCTTGCTTTCAAAATGGTATGACTTATACGCTTATGAAATGTGTCTTTCTGCTAAAACCTACACAAAGGATTCCAAACCTGTTCATTCTAAATGCAAACCTGTGTGGAGCCCTTGTGATCCATCTCAGCCTGCTTGTGTACCTTTTTATACAAATACAAATCTTACTCAAAACCAGCCATGAAGGGGAGGCAAATCTTTCCTGGCAGTCCCTTGAGGTTACATAGCACATCACACTTAAATCTTAGAGGATGCTTTCTTTTCTGCCTCTCTTCTAGGTCTTACTCTGTAAGGAATGTCTTCCCCATCTTTCTTTCTCTCTTTCCATTTCCTTCACTAAATCCTCTCTCCACTGCTCCATATGATTCTGTTTACGGTATCACCAGGAATCTGTCACTTGCATCCTCACACATATCCCAGCATCACCAGCCAATCTGGAAAAAGAGGGAGGCATAAAGATGAAATGTTGTGGATACAAGTTTATATTGAATGCCTGCCCCATGCCCTAACACACACACTCCAAAAACTATTACTAATGAAATACTTACAATTGTTTTATCAACTGGGAAGTTGGATTAAATTTTACCTCTCAATTTTTCTTCCAAAACTAAGATGGACTGAATTTCTTAAAATGTGCCTTTCTTGGCATTACTTGCAATTGTATTTTCCTTTGTGCCTTAATGGTAACCTCTAACATAAAATATAAAACAAGAAAGCTCTTTTCCTTCTTTCTAGTTTTCAGGGTCATAGGAGAAGCCCAAAAATTATTTTACGCAGTCCTACTTCTGAATACACTGAGTGGTCTACAATAATTTCTTTGCATTTCCATCCTCACACATTTATTACAGCTTTCATTATCCAGCAATATTTCTCCCATTCACAAACACAATGCTTTGTAAGTATTTGATGGGATGGAAAAGAGCCAACACAATTCTGTCATTTAAGCCAGTGGATTCATGAATCTGGGCTTGGTAGTGATACAATATCCAGAAGCCATGCCTGGTGATTGTCACCTGTGTGGCTCAGCCTGGTTTTAAATTTTAGGGTCAAGTAGACACTCTTCATAGCAAAGCAGATGGAGAAGGGTATTACTAGATGGATTTCATTGTTAAAACTTGTCCCTAAAATTTATTTTAAAAGAAAATCTTATAAAATCTGTGCCCGGTGGCAGTCAAGTGCAAGTTTGTCAATAGCTGTTTACTTTTTCACTCACCTGGAATGAATAATGATTATTTCTGAGTGTGGAGAAAAAAATATTTGCGTGATTTATGTTCCTACCATTAAGACATCCATAACCCAGTAACAACCAAGGGAAAGCAGACTAAAGAGGCACTTTTTAGAATGGTTAGGCTTTATCTATCTGAAGAATAGAAAGATTAGTGACTATAATTGAAAGCAGAAAGCAAGGTGTCCTACTTCTTTATATCCAATTTCTCAGTTTGTGAACAATGTGGCTCTAACTCTGTAAATGAATTAGGTAGTATCTACACAGTAGAAAAACATCCAGTTGAAAAATTATTAACTTAGCCAAATGATATTTTAAAACACAGTGCAATGCCAAAAAAATTAATGGATTTATTTTATTTCATGGACTTGCTCCACATTCTTGGTCAACTATTTCTCTGTTGATTTATCACATTTTGGCTCTTCCTGTGGCTAAAAATTACCTTTTTGTCTGGAATATGCATTTGCCTCATGCAAAAATATCATTTGACTGCTGATGTTACTCTTCTGAAGTATTTTATAGGATTAATCTGATAGAATACTGAGCCATATATGGGCTACATCAATGAAGCCCATGTGCATATGAAAAAAAGGTTAGGCCAAAAAAAATTTTTAAAGCTAGACCCCTAAGAAAATGTGCACACTGATTTTAACCATGTGAAAGTACTATCTGAGAATTAGCAAAGAATACAAATGAATTTTCAGGATAATAGTTCTATGTTTATTAAGAGGGTGTGTATGTGCATATAAAGTTTGGTTTAGAGTAATTTAAAAATGAAAGGGATGCTGGAAGAAAATGTGTCAAGACAATACTTGTTTTAAGATAAAGTTTTCTACTCTTAAAAACATGCCTATGTAGCCAAAACAATTTATTACTAAGGGTGGATTAGGGATTTAGTGGTTTTATTCCTAAGAAAAAAAGCAACAGCACAAGATTAATATTTTAAAATTTTACTTAGAAACAAAACACTACTGGCCTCCAAAACATGGTGTGCCAATTTCCTCTCTGAACAATTTTTACAGACAACTTATAACCTACCTAAATTATAGGTTTAAGTGCAAAACTAAGGGGTTGTTGTATAATAAGGAAGCTGACAAATCTTTAACCAAAACAGTACTAGTTATTGCTACTGTAATTTATGCATAGATACTGATTCTAATTAAGTAATAGCAGAGGTTGCCTTTGAATTTATGAGGCTATAATCAGCTCCCTTGTGCTCAATAAATGCCACAGCTACAGTCTGTGGTGTTAATTTCACACTACAGTGGGAACTAGTGGTTGTTGCCAAATATACTCATAAGTCACAGGCAATTTGGATTATTACTGTAGTGTGTGCTGCATCAAGAAATGAACTAGTTCATAATCACTTTTTAAAGTCATTATTGAGTATTTGTGTGTATGATAACTCTTCTGACATTGATGGAGCATAGTGCAGTAGCTTGCATTTTCCAAAAAAATATTTCTAGATAAAATAAACATGTCAAATCCTCTGGAAAAATAATAAAAGAAAGCCCATCCATCTCAGCTCTCTGACTATGTTTAATATATGAGATCATAAGTTTAGGGTTTTTTTTTTTCCTGTAAACTACCTTCTGTGTGTTGTTCCCCAAAGGGCAGTGCCTGATATGGGGTCATTTCTAAATGGGGATTTCATGATAACTGTGAGGGAATATTATGCCAATGGCTTGCCAGCAAAATGTATTTTGTTCCTTTCTCATTTCCTGAAGCTGGATATCAACTAGAGCACTTGCATGTGATGTTTTATGCTAGAATTACTCCCTGAGAGAGAGAGTGAGAGGGAGAATGAGAGAGAGAGAGAGTGAGCAAGCCAGTTATAATTGTCTTTATCTTACTTTCTATCTTCTATTTCAGAGGAGTTACTAATGGTAGTTGGGTTTTAAGAAATTCCACCCAGGACTGCATAGTATTCCATGTCTTATTCTTACTTCCATCACCTGGAGTGGCTCTCCCCCACCCCAACATTCAATGTGTTCAATCTGTTGACTACAAGGGGTCTTCTTTATAAGTGAGAGGGCAGGCAGCTTTAATTGCATGGGCAACATGCTCTGGCTGATTGCGGGGAACACATTTCTGTTTTGAGTGTGTTCACCTCATTTTCTGAAGAGCCCACTAGGTTACAGTGCAATCACCAACATAATAGGCGAACCATGTTTTCTTTCTAGGAGGAAAGCTGAAAAGGCAGATGGTTCCCCATGTGATGTTTTAGACCTGCCAAAATCAAGATGCGGAAAGAGAATGAAAGTAGTCAAAGAATTTCACTGTTTCATTGTATTCTCCCAAATAAAATGACACAAAATAGCAGATATTTCCTTTATAGTTTTCCATGACCTACCAAGAGAGGATTTTTCAAACATCTAAAAAATTTGGCATCCAAAGCTCATCCTTTGGTTATGAGATGGACATCAAAAGGTGGTTTCAGGAAACTATGACCTATGTCCTTTGGAGGTAATTGATAATCATTACAGAAAAGTATATATTTGTGCGTGTGTGTGTGTGTGTGTGTGTGTTCAGATCCTTTTCATTAGCATCCCAGAGGCAGAAATTGTGGTCTTAGAATGGCATAGAATCACAACTTTTCTTCACCTAATTTGCAACACAGAAGATTTCTATTATTGCACACACACACACACACACACACACACACACAATTAGGGCAGCAGCCACATAAGCAAAAAAGCTTTAGGTATAACAAATTCTCCTTGAACAGTACAAATATGTGCCCTTTTTGAAGTAAGGTAGAGATTTTTAACAAATCTTGCTAGCAGCACTGTCAGAAGTCATAATCTATTTGTGGAGACTTTGGAAATGAGCTGCAAAATGTCCCTTCTCTAGAGAGCCTGCTGTGAAGCACTGTTAGCTGACCACACCTCAGGATCTTCCAGAGGATTCATGCCAAGGCTATGATCTTCCCTGGCACCACTCAGACCATGACTGCAGATGAGAGTTGGAAAGGAAACTGGAGATAAGCCATTCCTGACCAACTTGTGTCTTGTGTAATGGATAGCCTTTGCTTAGGGATTCTTCCAACATATGCTTCCTCTAATGAACAATCTCTGCTCCAGAATTCCTCATTAGCTGGACCAAAACTCTTAGAGAACCACACTGCAGTTGGAGGCTCATCTTTCTCAATTATTCCTCTTTCTCCCTCTCTTTCCACAAGTGTCAGAGCTACACCATTGGAAAGCTCACTCTATACATGTCTCCAGATACTTCCAAATGTCCTCTGCAAGGCAGTAATGTCCCCTGGATGACAACCACTAGAATAAGGTCAGAAAGATTTCCCAGGAACAGTTAGCTGCTCATTCCTCTGATCTCCTGGAGTACTCAATTTCATTAAAACACTTTTGTGTTTCATTGTCATTGTGCATCTTTCAGTTTCTTTCACTAGATTATAAACTCCTCCAAAGGAATTCTGGTTTTCATTTTCATTGTATTTCTCCAGCATCCTTTTAGCCCCCATGTAAACCATTTTTATTTAAATGTTGAATCATGAAAGAGAGGGAGGAAGGCAAGAACAGAGGAAGAAGAAGTGAGAAAGGGCAAGAGCAAGTGGTTAGACAGCAACAGAATGCAGGAGAGAGTAAATCCATAAACCGTATCTCCTGTGCTGACCAGAGTGGCTTGGTATATGTTTATATGCTGGAGACTGGATATTCCCAGTTTCTTGCTTCTCATATTGGCTTTACTACATGATTCTTTCTTTCTATAATATTTGTTTGTTGAAGAATTGTTCAACTCCAAGTGTTGAAATCCTCGTTAGGTTTTGGATCTTCTCTCTGCCCACTTAGAGGTTGTTTCCAGGCAACAGCTGGCAGCTCAAGGTCCCTCCTCGGTAATTGACAGCAGTTAGCCATCAATAACATGACCTCAGACACCAGGGCACCACAGCTCCAGAGGGTGAGCGCTTTTTGTTTTGGATTAACCAAAAAATATTATGAATAATGCACGGTCCCAAATGGAGAGGTAGATAGGAATGCAATCAACTTGGGTGATGTCATAATCCACATGAGCCACATGGAGCTAGAATTCCAGCCCTTTCCATGCTCAGTTCTTCTGAGGGGAGTCAACAGTGCTACAAGGGGGTTTTGGCAGGCGGTTGTGCTGTTTCTCAAATAGTCTGATAGGCCTGGGAGATTTGGGAAAGAATTTATTTGCTTACTAAAATTATTTCAAAATCAAGCTAGCAGGAATGAGAACAATGCTGGTGGGCACAGCAGAAAAAAAAAAAAAAGGACTAGCATCTGTTTTGTCTCATCTTGCTCTCAAAACTCACATTCTTTTGAGCTTTGAAAGTGAACAGATGTAGCCAGAGGTGAAAGAATCCCTTTCTAGGCATGGGCCAGGTATCTGACCAGCCCTAGAAGGCCACCTAGCCTACCCAAAAATCCTCCCCTAGATTTTCTAGATTTTCTAGAAAATTTTTTTTCTGGTTCAATTTTCTAGATCAAGGATTGCCAAGCTTTCAAAAAAAAATTTAACTTCTAGAGATTTCAGTCTTCCATATATCTCATAGTCTGCATAACAGCTAAAAATATCTTTGACCATCTATCTTTGACATCATGGAACACTTTGCCACTGTCACCCAAATTGGAGTTTTATGGAAATCTAAATTTGTAAGGGATGAATAAATGAATAAATTCAGTAGTGCTCAAAATATAGCGAATAAAACATCCACTAAAGGAACTTATTAAAAATTCAAATTCAAAAACAATTTGCAAATTTTTAGGTAAGGTATTAATTCAGTAAAGAAAAATTCACTCTTCAGAGATACACAGGTTGGTGGATTTTGATACCTGTATACAAGATATGAAGTAGTTACTCTACCCTACAAAGTTTTTCACTTCCCTTTGGAATCCACCTCCTTTGCCCTCCCTTGTCTCTAGCCTCAGGCAACTACCTCTCTGTTTTTTCTCCCTGTATTTTTGCCTTTTCTGGAATTTAAAGTAAATATAATCATGTATCCTTTTGTATTTGACATTTCTTCCTTAGTATAATATTTTGAAATTTTCTGGGGTGTTTGCAATTTCATTAGAAATTCTAGATAATCCTCTGCCATATTCATGCATTTTATGACCATACTCTGAAATTCCCTGATCTGGTCCAAAGTTCTTGCTTCATAGATGAGGAAACTAAGATATAATGTAAGTGCCTTGTCTGAAGTAAAATATTACTAAGAAATCTGTAAAACTTAGGTCTCGGAGGGACTTCTTTGAATTATTTGATTTTCTTCTACCTCTTTCTGATGAGATTCTGGGTCCCTGAGGAAGCACATTATCAATCATATCTTAAAACACTCTCCTTACTTTGGATTCACTTGACAAATAGTATGTGATCCAATGTGAAAGTAGCTTATATATTTTCTCATATTACAGGAAATTATTGGCAGGCATTTCTTTAAATTCAGAAAAATTTACAACAGAGTATGAGTTCGTAACAAAATGACTCTCCAACATTCTTACTGACCTCAGTAGACATTTTTTGAAGTTACACAAATAGATAACAAGTACATGAAAACATCGGTCAACGTCATTAATCATCGGGGAAATGTAATTCAAAATTACAATGAGATAACATTTCACACTAGTTAGAATAGTTATAATCAGAAAGAAAAAATAAATGCTGAGGGTGTGGAGAGAGGGGAACTTTCATACACTGTTGGTGGGAATGTGAATTAATACAGCTATTACTACTACTACTATTATTATTATTATTATTATTATTGTTGATAATGGTAGAAATATTCCACTGACTGATTGCCTTATTCCTATACCTTCCAGTTTGAGACAGGTGACACTGATGTTGAGGAACTAACACAATGAAATCTGTACCCCATCCCACCCCACAAGCCTTTCTTTTCTGGATAACAAGTCCCATCAAGAATTTGATAAAGGCTATAGGTCTTCCCAAATGGAGGAATTAGAAGGATACACAAGATTATCAGCTAAGCAAGAGATTCTAGGATAAAGCAAAGCACAGTCAGGCGGCAGATTTTGAAGGTACACAATAGACCAGTTACTGCCCCATGAAGCAGTCAATGAGAGGCAAAACTCAGGAAGGATTATTATAGGCAGCTAAGTTAGAAAGAAATTCATATACAGTCTGAGAGGAACTGGACTCTCAAGGAAGTCAACAGAAAGAATAAAGACATCAGAATTGCTGGAGGCCCATCTGAAGAAGACCAGACCTCAAGATAAAGATGTGGCCAGACCAACATGCTGCCCTAAGGGATAAGCAGTGACTTGGAATTATACTGTAATTAGCACCACCTGGTCCAGAAAGTCCAGCTAGACACAGTTACCCAGGTGGGTGACCAGATTATCCACACCTATCCCTTCCCCAAAATGCCTTTATTCTTTCCAGGTACCATTGCTACATGACCTACTTCCCTATTAGATCAATATTACCTAAGCAGCTATACTTGTAATCCTATAGGTGGATTATAGCTTGACCCATGTTGTACTCATGTTGTGATTTTATTGTGTAAATTAATCCTGACAAAGGGCTCCAGTGGCAACCCACTTCTGGTACCCCTCTGTCTCTCAGGAGCTACTCCTGCTTCCCAATAAACCTTTCCTATTCTGAACCTCCATTGTCCTTTGGAATTCACTCTTTGATTTCAGGGGACACGAATTTGTGTATCTGACATCTAGCAGGTTGGGAGTTATATTGTCTCTATATCTCAATCATCTTGTAGACTGAAGCTTTTGATCTTAAGGAGCCTGGGTTTACCCCATAAAAGCTGTGCCTAGGTTTCATTTTAGAGATGAGTAAACTTAATTTCTGAGAAAGGAAACAATTCTGCCTGTAGCTAGTACCTTATTTAGTCACATAGCCAGTAACTACCTTAATCAGGTAGCTGGTGCTTAACTTAATCCCATCAGATTCTGTCAGTCACACTGAGCTATTTTCACTATTTGCTCTAAAACTGAATCTGAGAGAGTAATTGTGGCTAACACATCAGCTAGTGACCACAGATAAGCGGGGAAAATTCTTCAAGGCCCTCATCATTCAATCACTAATCCACAGGACCATATCCATAAGAATAAAACAAGTTAATCTTCCTCCAAAACTGGTAAAAAGAAAGAAAGAAAGCAGACAGCACATATCTTTTAAAATAAACACACAGTTTGAGATATAATATCTTGCTTTTCCTTTAGGACTTCTTTTGCTTGTCTTCATTCCTCTAGAGTATAGAGGAACTTATTGATCCTAGAGCAGAGGACCCTGTCCTCATCCTGAAGAGACCTGTGATCCTCTTTCACCCTTTTGGAGATCCAGGCAAGAAAAATGAATGACCCTGTACTGACTGATTTCTGTAATCCTTCTTAAGATTTCCTGAGAGCCAAGGAATCCAAATGCCAAGAAAATGAACAGACTGAAGGTGTGAATAACTTTTATAACTAAATTAGATATTCATTATAAATTTGTACAGTGCAACAAAAACATAACAACTTGGAAGAATTTCTAAATAACATTCACACATAATATATATATAATTATATATAATATATATAATTATATGTATTTATATACATATTTAAAAGAGACATAAGAAAGATTTAGTAGAGGGAGATGTAGGACACACTCAAGATCAGAGTCCAAGAACTCAGAGAAATGAGGCACAATACAGCTGGGAACTGGGAATCTTGTATGTGTTTTGGTTGGTGGAAGTCTGTGGAATTCAATCGTCTATAGTATTAGTTTTGTCTAGTGGATGGGAGAGGATGGCTGACCCATAGTGACATAATGGTATTTATATGGGAAATCCCAAAGGGTGGTCCATTCATGGGTTAAAGAGGACCATTTGCAAGTAAAAAGGGAAGGGGCAGACTCTTTTTCAGCTGAAAGGGAGTTACCCAGGTTTGTTGTTTCGGGAGAAGAAAAGGAAAAAAAATATAAACTGGCCTTATGTCCTGAAAGTGTGGTTTTTCTTAGAAGTATAACTTAAAAATGTTTGATTTCCTCGCCTGCTCTCAACCTAGTTTTTACTTCTTCTATCCTACCTCATTTCCCTCTGAGACTTTGATCCCTTATTTTAAAGGAGATGCAGAAGGCCTAATGTCCATCCTCAATAATTACTTCAACCCAAGGAAGGGCGTTAATCCTGCCTGGCCAGGGGCCGAAAGTCTTGGCCTGACTGATCTAAAGGAGACATAGGAATATCTGATTCCATTTTTTTTAAAGAACCAACACCTTTGGATAGCCTGAGAAAGAGGGCAAGAACATGAAACATTAGCCCACAACAATGGGTCATGCAACAGAAAAGAATTATTATGCACAGTACAATCACTGCCAGAAAAAACGAGGACTTCCTCCCACCAGATTGTTCCAGGGAACCAGGACCCAGCCAGTCATTAAAGCTTGTGGCAGAGTCTGATGTTGCAACAATTTGTGAATGTATGTCATGTAATGTACAGGACACATTTGCAGAGTTTTCAGGAATATACATACAACATTCTGTTTTGATCATACATTCCATCTTACACTGCTGTTAGAATATCTAGGGCCATTTGGTTGTGTAGAATGGCTTTTCTGATCATTTTTATTTCTGAATTTAATAATAAAATACCACCTTCATGGATAGTTAGTGAGATTCAGTGTGCCATATTACATCTTCAAGTCCTATTTAGAGAATAAAGATAGCAGCCAGATGATCCAGTGGGAAACTGATCCAGTCCATTGATGGCTCAAGACTGGGAGGTTAATGGCTTGATCTGTGATCTTAACCCAGCACCCTTACACCCATGGATACACTAATGTACATCTTTCTGTACACCCCGGAGTCATATTTTTAAAGTGGTCAAAATAATGAAATTCATCAATACCTCTCGGTCTCTCTCTACTGATTCTCTACTGCTCAACAGCTATCACTCTGTTCTTTTTACTTTGAATTCACTTTCCTTCTTTATGTACCTGTCAAACTCTTAATCAGTGTTTAAGACTTAGTTTGGCCATCAGTTATGATTTCTTGAGCATAGTGAACATAATTTCATTAAAATCTTACTGTATAAACATAACTTACTGTAGTATAATATTGTACAGTATTTCTTATTTGTCTATCAAATTATGAAGATTATTTTATTAATTTTTCTTTTCTGGCCCTTTGTACAATGCCCAGCATGCTGTTGATATGCAGTACTGCTAAACAGTAAAATAATCAGTGCCATCTCTGTGCCTCCTTGTCACTAACCTCTAGTTCACATTCCTATATTCACTAATAACTTTGGGATTTTGCTTCACTTCACTCCCCCCTCTTTTACTATCATTCTGGAAACTTCCTGGTCAACATGCCCAAAATCCCTGATATGAAGTCATGTAAAGTTTCCATTTGACTCTAATTTATATCCATGACTTACAAATGGTGCTTTGCTTCTCATTTCACCAAAGCCTTTCCCCTAAAATAATAAATTCCAATTTGCTATTGTATGACCTCAATTTTTATATCCCTTAAATTTTTATTTGTTCATTCCTTTTAAACCAAATTTCATATATATCCGAACTTCCAATCCTTTTCTCTGAGTTTATCGGCCCACTTTAGAACATGACTCCGTCTTAACTTATCTAGATTTTGTGATTGGTCACTTCAATTTATTTCTCATCTACAATCTTTCCACCATTCATCTTCCTCTAATTCTATCCTGGAAACCTCTAATATAAAACCTGTAGTAGTATTTCTCACTGATATCAAGGCCACCGGATGTTGCTAGAGAAGGTAACACATTCTTGTAAATCATTGTCAAAATGAATTATGGAATTCAATGTGCCAGCAATGCTATGCAGAGATTTTACTCATTCTTAAAATAAGAAGTTGACTTTTAAAGCCTTCACTGTTATTTTCCAATCAACTTCCTGTTTTAGAAACCTCTTACACATCATGCCAGAATCTCATGGCTTTACCTTTACCATGACCCCTTAGTTTTGTCTCAGCCACATCATAAACACCTGCTCTTTGTGTGACCTCCATCTTCCCATGGACACAGTAGCTCAACTACTATCCTGGGGCTTCCTTAGGAACTTGCTGGGCACTAAGATATTAACAATCTAGTGGAGTAGAGAAATTGACACTGTTTGGGTCAAAGCTTTGAGAAATGGAGATAGTACCTACTGGAAAACTTCTCTGCTCATATTTATCCCCTCCCTGGACTGTCCCATAATATTGTGCATGGCCTTTGGCAGATGGACCTGGGAGGTCACATAGTCAGTTGCACTTCAGGCCAAGCAAAATTATTTTTGTAATTCCTCTTTTCATTCTTGTTCTTGCTCTTTCTCTGTCTCATTTCCCTTCTTCCTCTCTTCCACTTCCTTGGAATTATGCAACATCACTCTTTTAAAACACACACACACACACACGCACACACGTACACCCCCATGTGCTCACACACACATGCACAAAGTACTCAAAATAAACTTTTTGCCTTAGGCTATGTTTGCTGAGTAATCCAGGCTGGAATACTTCCTGTGTTTTACTAATCTCACCCTAAAAATACAATTTCCTTCTATTTTATAGAAAGAATAGAAGCCACCAGGCATGAAAATGTTTCACTTTCTTGCTCCACAGATGTAAAGCTAATTATCGTTTCCCATGCTTGTCTTGTCTCAGTGAAGCAGTGTCACTTCTTCAACATGAGTCTAATTTCTTTCGTGCTTTGAGGACTATCTTCCTTGTAAAAAGGACAATTCATTACATTTTCCTCTTTTTAAAAATTTCAGTTTCCTTCTTTTTTTTGGTACCAGGGATTGAACTCTGGCCCTTGCGCTTGCCAGGCAGGCAGCAGAACCACTGAGCTAAATCCCCGGCCCTCAGTTTCCTTCTTGATGAATCTTTCCATGTAAGTTACAAATGTGTACACACCTCCTCTATGATAAAAAAGAGTCCTTTTCTAAATCGGTAGTTTTATTCTACTGTCATCTTCTCTTTAAAGCCAAGTTTCCTAAGAGCCATTAACAATCTTTTCCTCTTGTTTTACTGCCCTTGAACACACTCTTTACTTCATGTAATGAGGTTTCTACCCTCATCACTTATATTAAATGGTCCAAGCAAAGGCCACCAATCATTTCATCATTACCAACCCTAATGGACAGTTTCCAATGTTGAGTACCCTGAAGTTCTTGATACTTTGTAACATCTTTTCCTTCCTTAAACTCTTTCCTCCTTTGATCCCAGGATTCTACTCATTTCTAAATCCTAAACTCAATTTCTGACTGTTTTCTTTCAAATTCCTTTGGCCGTATCTTTTCTTCTGACCTCTTTTAAAGAGAAGATACTAAAATATTTCCATTGTTTCACTCCATTATCCCTTACTCCAAACTTTGCCTATGGGATCACATCCACTGATATGATTCTAAGCAATATGGTTACTTTGATGGTGGTCAAATCTCTCAATAACTTAAATACATGTTTCAAGTACAAGCCTCATATGTTCAACAGCACAATGGGTTTTTTTTTCTATTCTTCTATACTTCTTCAATTCAATGGGCAAAAGTGTATTTAATGTATTGTATTCCTTCTACCTGCAATGTTCTTCTCTGCTAGTTCTACCTATAAAGCTATGTTTTCCCTTAAAAACCCACCTGAATGTTATCATGTTCAAACCTTGCTTCATTACCCAGGTGGAAGTGATCTGCTTTTGGGTCTCACTCTGGTGACTTTCCTCCAACAAAACTTTCATTGCTAACTTTCTTTATGTCAAACCCCAGAGATAAAGGGATGAAAGTGGTAAACAAACTAGCAAAGAAGTCCCTCCAGAGGTATAAGTTTTGCAAGTGTATCTAGAAGGGCTATGATTTTTAAATTGTGGTCTATTCATTCTTAGAGTGCCTGAGATACTCTCAGGGCGTGCACAAAGGCAAAAAATGTTTCATAATAATATTAAGGCATTAGTTGTCTTTCTGTTATTGGGTAGCCTGCTTCTAAAAGTGGCTCACCAACTGAACATTACCAGGTTTTCTCACCTCTCCTTCTGGAGTTAAATTCCAGGTTCTTCTTGTCTCAAACAAAGAATTTAACAAAACGAGCAAAAGCAGTGGCCAAGTTTATCTGAGAAAGTAAAAGTGAAGAGTGGGAGAAACTGGCTCTGCAGAGTGAGCTTGGGCCGAGTAAAAGGAGAAAAAGCAATAAAAGAACACCCTGGAGAAAGCAGGGTGAGCTACCTTGAAAAAGAGTCAAGATAGCAAGCTCTTCTTGGTGTTCGTGTCCTTTTGTATTGCCCAAATCTTGAGGAAACCCACAAGAACTTCTACATATGGGTCCTGAGAGGTGGTGCTGGAATGACACGTCTCAGGCTGACAAAGGGTCTAGGCCATCCTATTGATATAGGGAGAAGAGATGTAACTCCAAAATCTGCTAGGCATCCCAAAGGCAAGTTCCTGTTCTCTAAAATCTAAGGATGAATTCTAGGAACAGCCGAGGTTAAGAGTAGGAAAAATTTATTGAGAGAAAGAAAGCTTCTAAGAGAGACAGAAGGGGGACCGGAAAGTGGGTTGCCTGCCCACCCAACTTCAAAGGTATTTTATGGGACAAAGCCCTGAGGTGAGGCGGGTTCAAGGTGGGAAAAAACTGTAGCCAACTAGTAAGATTACAAGTACAGTCGCTTAGGTAATATTGATCCAATGAGAAATCACATGGTGGACAATATGAAAAACCAATAAGACTTGCTTAGGTAATATTGGGGATCCAATGGGGAAACAAGTCACATAGCAAGCACATAAGGAATGAGCAAGGATTTTCGGCGATAGGGTGGGTCAGGGATTTTTCTTGGAAGATCCTAGTCCCTCACCCAGGTGACTGATACCTATTTAGAATATCAATCACTGCCATTTATCCTACATAGGTGTAGTAGTTTCTCTCCTTTTACAATGTTGACCTTCAGTGAATGTGTCTTCATTGTTCTCCATGTTGGCTCCTTGACTGTCCTCCATGTTGGTTCCTTGTGGGCTGGCCCTAACTGCCTACAAGATATCTAATTAACCTATCTGCAATACTACTGAAAAATCTGCTTGAGTTCTTGAGAGAAGTCCACATGCAGGGCTTTGGGAACTGTTCTGTGCACATGTTCAGAGATCATGTAATTAAAGGCTATGCCAACCAACTTTGCCACACCCTAATGTGCCATCTCATTTCCACTATAATGACATTTGTGCTATACTGATCGTGCAAAAACAATATTGCTTGAAACAGCACTGTAAAATGAATCAAGGCAGTGGCATTGAAGTAGTAGTTGTTGGATTCTTCATTGCCACTCACTCACTCACAGTAAAAGAAAATTCCAGTTTCACTTGTGATTGTCCTTGGTGAAGCGATAAAAATTAATTTTAAATCTCAGCCACTGATTTTAAGTTTTGAATGGCTTGTGTGGCAATATGAGAAGTACATATTAAGTAACACACTGAAGTGCTACATACTGAAGTAAGATGGTTATCTTGAGGAAAGGCACGGTTGTTCCAGTTGTAATCTGGATTAGCCATTTTTTTGTGTGAAATTACTTACTTAAAGAATAACTTAAAGAATGACTGATGAGGATTTAATAATGATATCTATTTTTATTATAGGCAGCTAAGTTAGATAGAAATTATACAGTCAGAGAGGGATTGGGCTCTTAAGGAAGTAAGTGAAAAATACAGATATCAGAATTGTGCCTGGAGGTGCACTTGAAGAAGGCCAGTCCTCAAGATAAAATCACAGTGGCCCAATTTATATACTTCCTTAAGTGATAAGTGGAACTTTAGTTAGTACCACCCAGTCCATTAAGTCCAGATATGCATCAGACACCTAGGTGGATGACCAGAACACCTGGAACCATCCCTTCCCCAAAATGTTCCTGTTTTAGAAGTCATAGATAAGCCAAGTTTAATGATGCTAGCCATATAATCTTGCTATATGCTCCACTTCCCTAATGGATCAATACTAGCTAATCAACTATACTTGTAATCTTATTGATTGATTATAGTTTGGCCCACATTGTACCCACATTGTGACTCTGCTGTATAAATTACTCCTGACAATGGGCCTTGATGCCAACAAACTTGGGACCCTTCCTGTCCCTCAGAAACTATTCCTATTCCCAATAAATCTTTCCTATTCTTAACCTCTTTTGCCCTTTGGAATTCGTGCTTTGATTTCAGAGGACACAAACTTGGCACAGGTGACGTCTAGCAGGTTGGGAGTTATATTTCTCCTATATCATTTTGACCTGAGTTTTTAGCAAATATTTCCTAAAAATGAGAAAGCGTGTCACTTCAAGGAAAACAACTGATTGCATTTGTTGTTAATGAAAAACATTCGAGCTTTCTGGTAAAAATTAGAATTTTTGAAAATGTAACTACCTATACATTTGACAGTTTCCTAATACCCTAAGCATTTAAAAATGAGATTGGTGGATGGTACTAACAACTTGGGCCTTTTGATATTATATAATGAAAAGTATCAATGTTTGGAAGATCCACATAACTCAGTAGACTGGTATTTTCCAAATGACCAATGCATGGTGTTAGAAAACATGCATGGGTAAAAGATCCTTTCAGAGTGAAAAACAGACCAATGAATTTTAATTTAGCAGAGTATGAAAAGTTTATTGAAATGATTTCAAATTCCACAGTAAAACTAACCTTTAAAAATCTACAACTTGGCCAGCTTCAGTGAAATTATTGAAGAAGAATGTCTACAATTATCTGAAATGGCTATTAAAATATTCCTCTTTATTCCAAATACATATCTGTGTGACGCCACATTCTCTTTATATACTTAATCTAAAGCAATATATCTACACCAGATTGACTGTAGAATCAGATATCAGAAGCCAGCTGCCTTCTATTATGTCAGACGTTGAATTGATTTGCAAAAATATAAAGCAACTCCACTCTTCCATATTTTTGTTTTTGAAAATACAGTTTGTTGGGGCTGAGGATTTAGCTCAGTGGCACCGCACCTGTCTTGCAAGTTCAAGATCCTGAGTTTGATCCCTGGTACTTAAAAAAAAAGAGAGAGAAGGAAAAGAAAATACAGTTTGTTAAAGATAATTTTAAAAAACAAAAGTAATAGCATTACCTTCTAACAGGTATAAAAATGAACATAGTTTAAAAATCTAATTCTACTCATTAATCAATAAGGGAACCAGGCAGATATTATAAACAAGATACTCCATACAAGCAAAAATTATTTGAAGGACTCTAATTTTTTGGAGTATAAAAGAGTTCTGTGACCAAAATGGTTTAGAAATTCACTGTGTTAAGAATTGAAGAAACTAATTAATCCCCATGCCTGCTTGTTGACTGGATTAGGAATTCTGCAAAGTCCACCAATCCTATAGTCTCATCTGATTTCTTCTGAAGAGCACTGGGCCTGTTTCTTCTTCCCTCCTCTCCAGCACCAAGGTACCACTGCAAGTAGTCCATTTGGATGTCTAACCAACCCATCAAACCTCATAACTCTACAAAGATGGCTGACTACATTGTATGCTGTTCTGGTCACCTCTCTTTCAACCTCAAATTTTCCTAATCATCCCCATCTTAGTTCCTTTCACTGCACCTCAGATCCATGACAAATGACTTTTTCTCACTCTTTGACCTTAGCATTTTATATTTCTTTCATCTGTAGCCTACGCTGAAACCTGGCTTTCCAAAAGTGTTACTTTCCTGACAGCTTTATTGAGAGGCAGCTGCTCATTCTCCACACGCCTTAGAGCCAGGAGGTAGGCTGGGAATCCTCTTGTGGCCCAGTATTGCTTTTAGACTGTTATTCCACCCTATTAAAAAAAAAACAACTATTTTTTTAAAAAATCAGTATCTTTCATCTTATACCTTCATTGCCATCAACTACCTACCCCTCTTTGTTCAAAGCTACTACAGTTGACACTCTTTCTCTCAAATCTATCCTTCTGATGAGAAATACTTTCTATTTCTTCACTTTTTGAGTGCAAATGACCTCTGCCTCATTCTCAGGAGCACTTCCTAGAACTTTTCATCATCAGAAACTACTTCCCTCCACCCACACCACAGGCTTCCTGATTACAGTTGGAAAGCCTTCCGTTCTCTTCATCTGTTGTTCTCACATGTTTTCTTCAGTCTTTTTGTGACTTCTACTCCCTTATTCCTTCACCTGTCATCTGCACATCATCTTCAGTCTCATCATGACCCCAAAGCAAATTTCTTCAGTGACTTTCCTGCTAACATCTTCAAATCCTCAGTGTCCTTTTTTCTGTTTCCTCTGCCTGGTAAACTGAATTTGGCAGATCTCCAGCTGATTGCCTTTTCTGGTCCTACTCACAGGGCTCTGAGTGCTACCCAAGAGGTTGACACCACTACAAATTCATATTCTGTAATTCTATCCAGTCATCAAAGACACTTTCAAATATATATTTCCTGAGTCAATTCCTCTCCAAACTCTTTCCACATCCTTCAAGTTCTTTCCTCTAATAGTTCTTCCCCCTGTATATGAGGCATGCACTAATCTCCTTCCTTCAAATAGGGAAAGAATGCTATTGCAAGAGATCTCCCAATTTTCTACCATTCTTACCCACAATTATGTTTACATGTATCTTTGCTGGCTACTCTTTAATCACAGTGGGAAGATTAGAAAGTGCCTTTTCTAAGGTTAATCTCTATCCTTGCAAGGTCAGATAGGAGCTGTGCTCAGCATTGATGGGTGTAGCTCAACTTCCTTACTCCCCAGGGAAGGTCTCTGAGAATCAATACCTCAGTTTCACATACGTCCGGTCCTCCCTTGTCTCTTGCTAATGTTTCCCACTGACTGAACAAAATTAAAGGGCAGAAGACAAGAGAGGTCATTGATACAATCCATAGAATTTCAGTCCCCCAGGACACATGGGAAAGGGGAGCAGGATAGGGGAGGTCTAGAGAGCCAGAAGAAAATGCCTGGCATATCCGCCTTCTTTAGACCTGGGAATGAGAAGGATCTTCCAGCATTTTGCATTTCAGTGGGACCCAATTCCTTGTGCACACTCAGAGTTTTAACTACTTAATGAGTAGAGGGCAGGAAGAGTAGAGAGGAGTAGACTAGGACATTCATTTCAGGTTCTTCTGTTCAGCAAGTCCTCTGGCTGGAAAGAAAGCTCAGTATTTCTCAGCACGGCCCTCAGGGGAAGGACAACACCCTCATTCCTTTTCTCTTCTCATCACCCAGACAGCACCCTGTTAGTGGACATTCTACCATTTTCATGCCCCCATGTCCTTCGTCAGTTCTGTCTATGGAGACACCTCTGCTTCTTCACATAAAGGGGATCTCAGAGAAATTTACCGTGGCCCAGAAGGCTCACATAGCAGTTAGGTCAGTGATTAGTTACCTGCAGGGCCTTTGTGAAACCACCCAAAATGTAACCTACCGTGGAGACCTGGACTCAGTGTATAACCCAGGAGTGAAAGCATTTGCCACTTTTTTCTGTGTGCCAACTTAACTCCTCCCAGCTCTTTCTTGCTCCAGATAACATCTAGTAGCTCCAGCTACTGTAGCAAGGATTGATTTTGCTACTAAGTATATATACTTTTCTTTGTCATCAAAATTAATTTATATTCAGTCCCTGTAAGAAATTAAATTGGAATGTTTTTTAAGCTCTGAGCCTTGTTACAAATAAATATGTGCAAGTTGTATTGACACCATATCTTAAGCATACTCTAATATGACAGAGAAGATGAATATCTGCTCTCCCGATTTAGATTTGATGTTACATAGCTAGGTTTGTGCCAGAGTAGTCCACTCTGAACTGCAAACAAATCATCTTTGGTGAGATCAGACCTGATAATAGGAAATGAAGTCACTCAGCTAAAATGAGCTGAGCCTTACAAAAGACTTCCCTGTGCTCCTGTTTATATAGGCAAATTATTCACCCCAATGGCTCCTAGGCCACTGTACTGGCTGAACCTCTGCTTGCTATTTTTGAGCCAACCATTTATCACAACTAGAGCTTTATTAAAAATGTACCCTTTGCTCTTCAGAGAACAAATATAAAAATCTGGTTTCTGAAGATATCAGAGCCATTTATTTTTGAAGTTGGCAGTGCTGGCTGTGAACAGTGCTCTGGGATGGGTCTTTTTTGTGGAAGGAGGAGTTATATATTTTTCAGAACGAGCTTTTCTCCTTTCATCTATAAGAAACAATGAAATATTAAATAGAGTATAAAAAAATTAAAATGTTTTGAAAGGGAAAGAGAAAGCAAATCATACACTCTGACTAGAAATGACTGCAGGGAGCCTCTCTGATAACACAGAAAAGAAAGTTGTAGAGACCAGGGTCCTCTGATCATCCCATCTGTCCGTTCTTTCTTCCCTGCAGAGCTGCTGCTCCATGCTGAGCAACTGCTCCAGCCATAAACACAGACAAGAGCAGATGGGCACCTTTGGGGTGTCTGTCCAAGTCTGGCCAGGACCTTCTTATAGAACAGTAGAGGCACGAGTTAAGAGGAGAGAGAGTCAGCCAGTGAGCTGGTTAGTTCCTTGGAATGAGAAATAGCTTGCAATTAGAGACTTTGGTATGAATTTCAGCTCAACCACTTATTAATTACGTTGTTTTGGAAAAATCACTTATCTCCTCTGAAATCCATTTTCACATCAATTAAAATGGAGATAATAATATTCACTGTCCATCTGGAGGGACTGACAGTAGTTATTAGTGTGAAGTACATGGCATAAAGTCAGTATCTATCAGAGTAACGATAGCAAGCACTTTAGTTGTACTTACACTGGGCCAGCCACTCTTTTGGCATGTTGTCTTATCTCATTTCATCCTAAAACAGCCATATGAAAAAGCTACTACTTTATCACCACTTTACTGATTTAAAAACAAAAGAACACAGTAAAGCAGCTGCCTTATAACTCACATTGTTCTTATAGGGGCAGAGCTAGGATTCAAACTGAGGCATCTGGTCCTGGATCTCAATTCCTAGACCCATGTTCTTCAGTAGAGAAAAGTCTTCATTGTTTGATGTTAACTTTGCCTACATGTAGTAATAGTTGGTTTTCCTCTTACAGAAATAAAAAGGGCTTCATTAGTGCTAATTTTGCTTAAACATGACCCTTGTGAATTTAAGTCAATCTCAGGATTCTGGATTCTGTGTGGATAGCTTTTATTTTTTTTGGCAACAGGGATCGAACTTGGGTCTTTGAGCTTGCAAGGCAGGCGGTGGAACCACTGAGCTAAATCCCCGGCCCAGTTTTACTTTTTACTAAAAAATTCAACATATTTCCAATTGACAATATTTAGTTGAAGTCCATCATGTCTGAACAGAAACCAGCTCATTTCATTACATTGATGCACAATAGACAAACAGCTGGTTGTTTAGATATTGTCAATTTTCATCCAGATGTCAGAATTTGTAAAGACAGTTTAAAGACGGAGAGCCACGGACCATGAAGATGCAATTCCAGAGTCAACAATGCTGTTGAGAGCTGAGGCATTAATTGCCAATTAGCAGCTGGTACTCAGCAAAACTGAAACACTGTCACCTCTGCAAGTGAAAGCCAAAGGACAGCGTGTTAAATCAGGATCTTTGGTCCTGATTCATGCTCCAGTCTTGCTCTACATAAATTGAAGTGTTTTTGTAAACATGTTATCAATAAAAATGTGTGAATGATTTAGTGAATAAACCAAAAGCTGCATGGAAAATTAATTTTGTAAATAAATCAGATTTTAAATTTATAGGGATATTTACTATCTTGTAAAATCATTTAATGTAATGGAGGATTCTTCTGTGATGGGAATGTTCTGACCAATGTACCTATTCAAGATACGCAAATTTTGGTATGGTGAGTTTTTTTTTTTAATGAGTAGCATGCATATACACACAATTGTATACACATGTGAGCAGCTGTGGCACAGGACATAATCCTGCATCCTCAAAGGGCACTGGAATTTGAAAATGAGTTTCTATGAGAGCCACATTTGTTTTTACCAACAGTATCTACCTGTGCATTCTTGGCAGTAATCCAAATCCAATCAGATACCATCTCATCTGTTACTGCTTTTTTGTTTAACATCAAAACTTAACTGATTATAAATACCCCCTTCCTACCTGTCACTACTGACCCTCGACCTCAACAGACTTCAAGGTTTCTCTCTAATCAGTTTATTTTTCCCCAAGGCGCATTGAGGCTACAAAATAATGGCAAGCTGAGTTTTTCATGTGTTTAAATGTAAGCCATACAATTATATATCAGTAGAGATATACCTATGACTTAAATCAAAAAAAGCTTAAATTCTTGAATCAGGTTTATCAAGAGTTCAGCCTGATAGTGATCTTATATGTTTCTAGTTATAGTTGATATTGCAGATATCAGATCATAATTAAAAACACACAGGCACAATGGCATTGGAGCCAATGTGTGGATGGTATATATATTCATATAGATTTCAATTCTCAGAAGATCCTGTCTTTGTCTAGTATGAAGATTCAGATATGATATGCACCTGCAGTACCATATTTACATAAAGAAAGCAGAAAGATGGGTCTGAGATTTTAGCAGAATGGCTGCAGACTAGGAGAGATTGGAACTGGTCTACTGGTCTTGAAACTAATTTTAGTGCTAAGAATATATGCATTTTGCATTCGATCCTTAAAAAGAGATGTTTAAAATGTTCCTTGTGACAAATACATTTTATTTTCTTTAAATATTTAATCAGCACATTTTTCCGGTTCAGCTAAAATATAGCAGCTCATTTGTGGAAGGGGAAAAGTTACTGCTGGTATAGAGAGGTGAATCATTTGCCCCTTTCCTGGCAGGAATGCCACCCTGTGCACATGGTTCCAGGTTTTTTCCAAGGTAAAAGGAGCACAAATATGTGTAAATGATCAGCAGGTACCTGGAGGAGAAGACAGCATATATTTGTTTTGTTTTGTTTTGGGGGTTTTTTGGTACCAGGGATCAAACTCAGGACCTTGTGCTTGCAAGGCAGGCACGGTGCCACTGAGCTAAATCCCCAGCCTGACAGCATAGATTTGGAGATCAACTGCAGTAACAGAGACAGTTGATGGTTGAGTGCTGCTTGGTCATGTCCTTTATATTCAACATTGTAACATTTTTCCTCTAAGTAGAACAATTTACTTTTTTAAAAGGAAAAGAATGTACACCCAAATTCAAGATTAAATAAAACTTTATCTTGCATTGGGGTGGGAACATCAGTAGATGTAACACCAAGAAATTTCTGGAAGGTGGGAAGTGGCTGGAGGCACGTAGAGGGATGAAAGGGAAAGGAGAGCCACGGCCCTGAAGTGCTTTGAGGGCTGGTAGTGGGACTGGCACTCAGAATCCTAGAGGGGCTGAGGGTGTGGAGTTTCAGGACTGAGAAAAGAGAAAGATGAGCAGGGAAATAAAGCAGGGGAGTGTGGTGTAAAGGGGGGAGACCTGTGTGCATCTGACAGCCCTGTTTGCTCCTTGACTCAAGCAGAGATGTAGGTGGCTGACCATTACCTCCAGACCCCTTCCCTAAAGATGCTGAATAAACGAGGGAAAGCAATGACCTCTTTCAAAAGCCTTGGCCCCTCAGAAGGTGTTTCTCTCGATGACACTGGGGTGCCACCCTGTTCTATGCTCGTTAGCCACATAGCTGGTCTTTCAACACACTCACCCTCTACACAGACCTTTCACATAGACTTTTCAGGCAAGGAGAAGTCTAGCAAGGAAAAGTCATTGAGATGAATTCACAAAAGTTCAACATAGGGGGAAGACAAGTAGTATAAGCGAGAAAGACCATTATTAAGAGAGAGAATAGTTGTAATGATTAAGAAAATAGAAGAGAACTCTCAAAAAGTCCTCAAGTGCTCTCAAAGAGATTTGAGATTTGAAGAGATAGTATAGCTATAAAAAAAAATCAAATTGCTGTGAAATAGAAACAAAAACAACTAAGAGAGTATAGGAATTAAGTATAATTGCTGTAAAACAGAAAACTCAAAAATTGAGAAAAATATAAGATAAAAATGAAAGAAATATGGGACATAGCAGCTCAATTTCAAATATTCATCTTCTGATTAGTAAGAGTCTAAGAACAATAGATTTTTTTTTGGTACCAGGGATTGAACTCAGGACCTTGAGCTTGAGACACAGGCGGCAGCACCACTGAGCTAAATCCCTGGCCCAAGAACAATAGATTTTAATAAAAAGGGAAAGGGTAAATATTAGTTTTCTAGTTCTGCGGTACCAAAATACCACAACCCGAGTGACTTAAACAGCAAAAATTAATTTTCTCACAGTTCTGGAAGACAGAAATTCAAGATCAAGATGTAGAAAGTCCTCAGGGATTTGAGGGATACTCTGTTCCATGCCTTCCTCCCAGCTTCTATTGGATTGCTAGCAATCTTTGGGATTCTTTGGCATGTGAAACCATCATCCCATCTCTGCCTTCATATTCTCTAATTTTCATATTTACCTCATGACTAAATTTCTTCTTCTTTTTTTTTTTGTAAGGACATAGTCTTCATGGACTAGGGCCCACACCAATGACTCATCTTAACTTGATCATCTGCAAATAGTCTATGTCCAAATAAGTTCTCACTCACCACAGTACTGGGAGTTAGGACTTCAACGTCTTCTGGGGAAGGTCCATAATTCAATCCATACTAGGGTGAAAATTCTTTTTAAAAGTACTAGAAAAAATATCCCCAAAAGAAGAAAGATAGAAGTATTCAAATTGAAAAAGTACACTGAGAGGCAAATGAGATAAATAAAAAACATTCTTGTCTGGAGGCAACTTTGCAGAACTTCAGAACAAAAAGTAAAGAAAATTTCTCAAGCTTCCAGAAAGGACAAAGCAGTGACTTCAAAAGAATGAGAATTAGACTGTCATAAGACTCTGTGTCATCATGAGTAGATGTTAGAAGACAATGAAGAGGACCTTGAAGGTGCTGAAGGAGGGAGATTTTTGAAATAGAGTTTCCTTTTCCTTATTTTTATATTTTATTTTTTATATTAAATTTTTATTTTATTAGTATATATTGCAGTACATGATAATTACATTCATTATGGAGAGTTGGTACATGTGCATAACACATCTTAATTCTTTTTCCTTAATTCTTCCCCTCCTCATGGGGTAAGATGTACCTGTAGTAAGTGCACAGTCCGATGAATATATAGCTGTGTCACCATCCTCCTCCTGATGTGCAGTATTCACTCACTAATACTTATTACTTGCTGCTCACCCAGGAAGCCAATATTCTGACTCTTACCACTGAAAACTTGTTTTCCCTCTTCTTGAATCTTGAATAATTTTAGTTATGTATATACTTTTTATATGTGGATTCTTTTTCTTGGTAGTTTTAATATTTGTCCAAAATGTTGAGCAGATCTGTAGTTCATTCTTTTTGCAGTATTTCATTGTATTATTACAGCATGCTTTTTTGATCCACTTTCTTGTTGATGGACATCACGTAGTTTCTAGTTTGAAGCCCTTCTACATAGAGCTATTACATTCCTGCACAAGTTTTTTGAGGCCTATTTAAACATTTCTTTTGAAGATGTGTCTGGGAAGTGAATTGCTGGGTTGTTAGTAGGTGTGTGTTGAAATGTGTGAGAAACCATTTCATAGTATTTCAAACTTTTACCTTGTCAGCAATGTATTCTGAAGTAGCAGCTACTGTATATATTTTTCAACTCTATTATCAGTATTTTTAATTTAAGCCATTTTGGACTGCATGCTGTGATATCTTATTGTAGGTTTAATTTGCTTTCCCCAGATAAGTATTGCTATTGATTAACTTCTTATATACTTCTTAGTCATTTTGTTATCTTCTTCATAAACTTTCTGTTCAAATGTTGGCCAGGGTTGTTTGGTCTTTTTCTATTGATTTTTAGAAGTTTCTAGATAGTGGTCTTTTTTCAGATACACATATTGCAAATATTTTCCCCTAGTTCATCCTTCGCCTTTTCACTTCTTAATTTAATTTAGAATTCTATACTCAGCCAAACTTTGCAGTGAGTATGAGAGCAAAAGCATAGGCATTTCAGATGGACATGTCTCAGGTCCTGCTGAAGTCTTTTCTTAGAAATTATTTTGGATGTCCTCTAAAAAGAAAGGGGTAGGAATCAAAAAGAGGAATATATAAGATCTAAGAAACAGTAGATCCAGGGCCGGGATTTAGCTCAGTGGTTCTGGTGCCTGCCTAGCAAGCGCAAGATCCTAAGTTCGATCCCCGGTACCAAAAATAAAAGAAACAGTAGATCCAAGGAAGACAAGGATGTAAAGAGAGGTACAAAGATGAAAGGTGTACAATGGGCTTAAGAGGTGTGCTGGTGAATCTTGATCTTCAACTTGACTGGATCAAGAGACTGCTAGACAGGTAATGGAATTGTGAAGGTGCTAACCTCATCAATGTGCTTACCCACTGGTGAGTTCACAGCTGAGTTGGTGGCAGGTGGGCATACTTGGAGGAAGTGGGTCAGAGGGGTGTGACTTCAGGGATTCTATCAGGTCTCTGGCTCCTTCTGTAGTGTTTCCCTTGTACTCTGCTTCTTGACCACCAAAAGAGCAGCTTTGTCCCATGATGCATTTTCACCATGATGTTTCTGTCTTGGACCCAATTGACCATGAAATGAAACATTTGAAATCATGAGCCAAAGTAAACCTATCCTCTTTTAAATTGCAGTTGTCAAATATTTTGTCCCAGCAATGAGAAAGCTGACCAATACAAAAAGTGATTTCTTGATTAGAATAGGAAAATTCAGGGGGAAAAAGGAGGACTGAGTGCACTGAAAAGTATGATTAAAAGCCTAGGTACACTGGAGGATAAAATAAGGGTGCATATTTTTCTATCAACAAGAAAAAATAAAGCAGCTATAGATGTATCCGTCAGTGCTTGCTAGAGAAACAGATATAATACAAGATATACAAATATATAAGAATGTACAAGGTTGGCTTATAATGGCCACCCACAGGTGTGGAAGAGCGAAGAGGGCCTGTCTGCATGCTGAAGATGCTAAGGATCCAGTGAAAGGTCTAGAGGTCACTACAGTGTCCTGTGCAAGTCTGTTTCAGGAGGCTGAAGAGCCTATACTGGAAGCAAGGAGATGACATCCAAGGTGAAGGCAAAGACTGGACTGGACACAAAGCAGTGAAAACAAATTTTACTTAGTAGCTAACAGTAAGAGGAAGAGCTGAGCTTTATTCTTTCTTGTGTGAAAGAAAGTGGGCATTTCAAAGGGAGAACAGGGGAGTAGGGAGGAGGGTCAAGACAGACTCAGAGTCAGTGAGTTTAAAAGGCAAGAAGAGGGTTTCCGACAGGTGAAACCCCTGTGGGTCTTCTAACTGGCGCTTTTTAAAGTTAGGCTGCAACCTTCCCATGGAGATCAGAAGACAGGAGCCCTATCCTCAAGTACTGACTGGAACATATTTTTGGTAACCTTGGGTTTTCTCAGGCAAGCACTTTAAGGAGGGTAGGGTCATCCCGGGCATGTATTCTGGAGCTGTCAAAAACTGTTACTGCTTTGTTCATTTGACTCTAATGCTTATAAAAACAGTATTTCTTTTAAATGGTTCAGAAGGCATGGCATGAGTCCTTTCAGAGAAAGAAATATCATTGTAGCACATAACTTACCTCTCTAGTCATTGGTATTTACAATTATAACTTAAATCTTTTTATACATTTTAGACTTTAGAATCAACCTGTTTTGACAAAGCATAGAAGAGTACTTATATTTTTAAAAACATCATGTAAATATTAAAAATTTTGATGCCATAAATATAAAAATTATGATAGAAAAGTTAATAGAGTCGAATGCTAATATCTTCATGTTAACAGAAAAGCGTTAACGCACTGTTTTGATAGATGGAAAAGACAGGCGAGAACATAATGTTGGAATGGTAGCTCCATCACAGCAGAGATCTGTGTTTGTTGTTGTGGGGGTCCCTTTACTATTGTATCTCTGCCATCTAAAATGGTTCTTGGACATAATTTGCCTGTAATACAAAGTTGTTTTAAATCAAAGCACATATATGGAGTTACAAAGGTATCATCAGGAGAACATATGTCCTAATATTTGACCTAGACATCTTAGCCCCCTCCTTTCCAACCTTGGGTTTGGGGTTCATGCAAACAATTTTTCACATGTCTCTCAGTTCCAATCTCTGTAGCCCACTGTCCTTTCTTGTCTTAAATCTTCACACCCAGCTTAGCTCAGTTCACTCACACAGAATTCAGGCTGGTGGGTCCAGTGCATTTGGATAGAGGTGTCCCTCCATTGATTGATCCAGTGAATGATTTTCAATGAGTCCCAGGGGAGGATCCAGGAGCTGGGGCTGTGCCCAGTGGCTTGCTTTTGTACCAAGAATGAGGCCTACCCCACATTCATGGTGGAACTTGAACTTCTGAGGCACTAATGTTAAATGGGCTTGAGTGAGTGGATGAATTGACGTCATATGGAAACATTTCTCTGAGTCGCTCTGTCAAAAAAGGAGGAAATGGTTTGCAAATTTCAATTTGATCACCCTTGCCTTTTAAACTTGAACTTGAGAAAAAGAAGCTTGTGGGGTTGATCAGGCTGAGACTCAGGGACTAGTAGCTCATGGGCAAACCTCTGGAAAGTGTCAGGTAGGAAATAGAATGCTCAGGGGGAAAATCTCTCATTGAAGTATTCCTGCTTTTTACAGAGGAAAAAAAGGAAATGGAGGCCTAGAGCAATTTGAAAACTTGGTTTAAATCCAGATGCTAATAAGGTTAGACATGAAAAGATCAAAATCCACTTAAATCCCAGTCGACTTCTCTTTTTAACATAGTAACACCACTTCCCTCGTTCTTGCCAATGGCCAGCCATGGACGGCCAGAGGAAATGATTTCATTTTATTAGCCCGTTTAGCAATAATAATATTTGCCATTCCATATAGAAACCTATGAAAAAATACTTTTAAATTTTTAAAGACTGGAATGATGAACATCAGTCATAATGTGCAAAGACTGTATTGAAGTGAGATTAAGCTCTTTTGTGGAAGGAATAAGCCTATGAAGAATGAGTAGGAGAAATTCCCACTTTGAAATCCATCTGTTGTGGACATTGTGGTTGCATTTCTATACTGGGAACTTATTTAATAGCATGCTGATGCTTAAAGTGTTTGGTTGAATCTAATAAAATGATCCAATTCATCAATTTAAAAAAGTTATTTATTTTTTAATTAAATCTCTGGCAAAAAGAAAAAGCCCGCAGAGGAAATAAAAGAAAAGCTTAGATAGGTTATGCTGGTATAGGCCACAGCATTTTGGAAGAGTAACGAAGTTTCCCGCTAAGAAAGGGAGTTGAATCACTGGCCCACGTTTCAGTATATTCTACTTGCATATTTTAAATGTTGTACCATGTGCATGAATTACTTGCTCAAAAACTTTGCAAATAAAATTGACTTTTAAAATAAAAAACTAAACGTGGTTGAGTTTGTAAAGTTGAGTTTGGGGAACACAGTAAGGTATTGTGCTGCTGCTGGTTATGATGTCCTGCAGTATCTTGGAGAAATTTCTAGACTCATTTTGGTCAGTTTGGAAGGAGAGGCCAGGCTCCTGCTCACATCTCAGGTGCTTGCATGTGTGTGCATGTATGTATGTACTGTGTCTGCGACAAAGTGACATGCGAGGCCCGATAAGAGAAGGCTGTGCCCTCCTCACTGCCAAGGTGCTGCTTTGAAAAGCTTTGTTTTTCCCCATGGTTTTTCCCACAGCATTCCGCTTCATGCTTCACTATCATTTTCCCTGCCTAAACCCCACAAATGTCAAAACTGCATTCACATTTCCAACTATAAAGTTCACATGACCAGCAAAAAGGGAAACTGTTTGCTTCTCGTCTTGCCTTTCCGCTAGATTTCTCAAGACGAAGCTTTTAATAAGCCCTCTGCATGCAGTATTTCATTGTCTCCCAAGGAGACGCTACCTGAAGGCTCCACCCCTTGCTCACAGCGGGGGCCGCACTGTGGGTAACTTGCCAGCTTGACTTCCCACCTCTCCACAGGAACCCCACAGTTTAAGAAAATCGATACAGTAATTACATATTGAAAAGGGGGGGTACATGCAGTTGCTTCTCTCTAAAACAACAGAGTAGCAAGTTTGTACGATTGTGGAGACGAGCTGGGTACCTGTGAAGGCCACTGACGCTACGGGGTCCACAGGAACTTGGTGCTCTTGGAAAATCACATTTCTTTTTCCTTTCCTACTTTTATGTTTTGGACCCCCGCAAAACAAAAAAATACTACTTTTTCCTCTTGGAACCAATATGGAATTTAATGATGGACCGCTCGCCGTTTTGGACACCCGGGTTTTATTAAGCGTCGGGTGGAGGGGAGTGAGCATTTCCAGAGACATCTCGCCAAGAAAGGTGGTAAATCAGAGTTTTACAGTCTACCACGAGAGTCTGAAAAGGCAAGAACAGGAATGGTACTGCTGGGAATCACAGAGCTTGCTATAATTGCACGCTGGGGACGTCGAAACGGGAGGGAGCCTTTTATTTACTCCTCAGTCACGTCTTTCCTCTGTTTGGACGGCAGGCACGGGGCTGTGTGATGCCTGCATTACATCCTGGACCCAGCGGTGTCGAATGTACCATCTGTGTAACGTGGGCGAAGGAAATCATTCATACTCCCAGTGTCCGCTTTCCTCTGCTTTGCAGGGAGAGTGGAGGATGGGGAGGAGGATTTGAAAGCCATGGGGGATCCTGTGAGGAAGCAGGCAGTGTAGGGATGGCAGAACCAGTCTGAGCATCCTTCTGTGTGTGTTCGGTCCTTGTCAACTTATCAAGGTTGGTTTCCACTTGGATAAGTCCTAATTTTGGTTCTTTAAAATAAGCAGCAAAGTGGGAAGTTCACCATAAAGACATTTAGCCACTATCCAAAAGGTTTTCTACTTCTTTTTAATGATGTAGCTCTCAGCTCATAAATTTTTTTCCTTTATTACTGTTATTTGCCTTGTATATCTGAGCATTTAAAAAGCTGTGAACTAATCGTCCTCTTTGGAAGAAGCAGAGGATTTGGGAGCAACCTCGTGTGTGCTTCAAAGTTTGAGAGAAGATAGGAGGTTTGTGTCATTTTCATTGCCTCTCTTTGGGATTGGGAGTGGGAATATATCAAGGCAGAAATAATTGACAGTGCTGTCAAAAACATATTGACTTTTTAATGTGGCTTACCTAAGTAGGTTTCTCTCTTTTCTTCAGCAGCAACATTAAACAATAACAAAGCCTGGGTTTGGAGAGAGCAACTTCTCCCCGGGAATCTGCAAACATCATGTGTTCTGTTTATTGCAACAGTGTGAAATTCATCTTCCCAAGAAAGGTACATGCAGATCTCAGAGTGTTTTTAATTCAGTAAAAAAGATAACAGTTACAATTTACTAATCCCATTTGTTTCTCAAAAGAGGAAAAAAATCACTAATTTTACAGCAAGTACTCCACATTTCATGGCATATAATGTTATTGCCTAAAATAATTGCCATTATTTTATGGATTGCTAAGAAGGAAAAAAATGCTATCAGTTAAATTTATATAACATCCTCCTCTCATTCAGGGTTTTTATTCTCTACTCATCAACAGAGCTATTGTAAGCTTATTTAGTCACAGATTTTATGATATAGCACACTTGTGCATTCCTAAAATAGGAAAACACAGCAAATTAAATTGATTAAACTACTCCTAGAACTTCTTCACATTCAGATACTGTCTCTCTTGAAAACTTTTCTACTCAAAGCAGTAGACAGTGTGAGTTTTCCACATAATACTATTTTCTATGGCATTGTGCATGTTGACGATTGCTGCATTTCATTAAAAAGTGCTCCTCCTCCTGCCTGCTCCCTGCCCCCCAGTGACCAGCTTAGCCTTGGGGGTGCCTGCAGCATCCACTCCTCCACGTCTGGCCTCCTGACTGTGCCAGTACCTGGTTCCACACTACAGAGGCACAGGGAGTAATAAAGGCCATTGTCCTGAGCACCAGAAGACAGAGCAGAAGTGAAGAACAGAAAGAGGGCCTCTCTCAGGCTCCTTGATGAAAATTGAATGAAAATTTCCCACTGGAAAAGTGAAGAGAATCTCTGCAATAAAAGCACACCAGATTATCATACTTGGTAAATTGAAGGGATCATCACCTCCCATAGGAACCTGGACTATCTTCAGAGGAAGGGCAGCTGGAACCTGCAGCAGAATCTTGCAGAGTTCAATGCTGCAGGAGGACAGGAAGCTCAACTTGGGACTTGCAGCCAGAAATCTGCCTGAATCTCATGGGTCTGCTACTGGCTTGCTGAGACTCACTGACTTACATCTGCACACTGCTGCCCACATTGTCTATAGTGCCAGCAGAGACATACCGTGAAGGAGGTGCTTCATTTTTATTCTTTATTTGTTTTTTTTTTTTTCAAAATTATGTTTTTTGCTCTTTTTAATTTTTAATTTTTATTTTTTCTATTCTTTTCAAATTTTTCTTTTTTCTTCTTTTTCTTTTGTCTTTTCTTTCTCTCTCTATCTCACTGTCTTGTTCTCTCACTGTCCCACATTGTTCTTCATCTCTCTTTTAGTTCCTATTCTGGCCCTAATTTGGATTTCTTCTTCCTTTTTCTTTTCTTCTCTTTTTCCTTATCTCAATTGTCATTAGTTTTAAAGGAAAGTAAATACAGTTTCTAGCCTCCCTATTGCTGTGAGGTTGTTCTGTTCACATCTTTGTTCTTTCATTTTGTCTTTTCCTCTTGTCTTCAACAGTTTCCTAGAGTTTGCATGATCTTCCTGTGTCCTCTGGCTTCACTGCTAACTTTTCCCTATCCTTTTACCTATCTATCTGTCCTTCCCCAACTTCTTCTAAATTCCTTTCCCGAAGGGTAAAGTTGCTCTATTGAAGAGTTTATTTATTCACTATAAACATATATTGGGCTGGTCCTCGATTTTGATTTAATTCACACAGTTAAAGGTGATAGATTAAAAACTACCACAAATTGTCATTTTCTAAGCTGTGCTTGATGCTATGGTGTGGCTGACTGTATCACTTGGGCTAAGGTGTTGTGATTGATCTAATCAATTGTCCTTCCTGGTACACTGAAAATGAGATAGGGTTAGGGTCATTAGAGACTCAAAACCTAAAGACCAGCTATATCTGGAAGACACCTCTGAGAAGCAATCATTCCATAAGGGTTCTAAATACAAGCAACAAAGATACTTACAATAAGCAATTTCAAAGTATCAACCCAGGAATTAAACCAAGGTCAGTACCAAAAACAAAACTGAGAAGACATTTCAGCAAGGCACAAACCTAGACTTCCACCACACTAAAGGCAAATTCTGGGAGAAATGAGGTGGAAAAGTATGATCAACCAACTGGATACCCTGAACTGATAGCACAGAAAGTAAAAAAAAAACAGATAAAGGAGGCTGTAGAAAAATTCAAAACAGAAATAATTTCCCAGATAACTACAGAGATGGTGAGCAGAATGAGAGACATGATTAGAGGCTCTAAAACAGAAACAGATTAAAAAAATAGATGAGCTCAGGACCAAGCTGGAAGCCATGAATGATCAGCATAAGAAAAACTTGGAAATCATAAAAGCCCAACATAGGAAAGAAATGGAATCCATGAAACAGATTCAAACAGATATGCAGGAGATTAAAAACTCCATTGAAAGTATTCACAGAAGATTGAGCAAATGTGAAGATAGAATATAAGATATAGAAGACAGGATTGTGGTTAGTGACCATGAAAATAGAGATTTCTTAAAAATAATAAGGGACCATGAGAAATCAATCCAGCAGCTGCTAGATGATGCAAAGAAGAATAACATAAGACTGATAGGAATCCACAAAAAAGGAGGAGAAAATACAAATGACGTAAAAAAAAATTGTTCACAGAATTAATGACAGAAAACTTCCCAAACAGAGCAAAAGAATTTGACATACAGATAAGTGAGGCATATAGGACTCTAACTAGCCATGATCAAAAAAAATCTACACCTAGACATACAATAGTCAAGATCCCAGAAACACAACAGAAGAACAAAATCCTACAAGCAGTTACAGAAGAGACACAAATGACCTACAAAGGAAATGCCATCAGAACCACAACAGATTTCTCAATACAAATCCTTTAGTTAAAGAGAGCCTGAAGTGAAGTATTTCAAACCCTAAAAGAAAATAACTTCCATAGAGAGTATCATGTCATCTGCAAATAATGACAATTTGACTTCTTCATTTCCTATCTTTGTTCCTTTTATTTCTTTCTCTCGTCTAATTGCTTTGGCTTATGTTTCCAAAATTATATTGAACAAGAGTGGTGATAGTGCACATCCTTGTCTTGTTCCTGATTTTAGTGTGAAGGATTTCAGTTTTTGACCATTTAGTATGATATTGGCTGTTGGTTTTTCATAGATGGCTTTTATAAGATTGAGGTAGAGACCATCTATTCTGATTTTTTGTAGGGTTTTTATCATAAATGCATGTTGGATTTTGTCAAATGCTTTTTCTGCATCTATTGAGATGATCATATGGTTTTTGTCCCTGGCTCTATTGATATAGTGTATTATATTGATTGATTTGCATATGTTGAACCATCCCTGCATCCCTGGGATGAATCCCACTTGGTCAGGGTGTATGATCTTCTTGATGATCTTCTGCATTCTATTTGCCAGTATCTTATTAGGGATTTTTGCATCAATGTTCATTAGTGAGATTGGCCTATAGTTCTCTTTTTTGGTTGAGTCTTTCTCTGCTTTGGGGATCAAGGTGATGTTTGCTTCCAGGAATGATGTTGGGAATATTGCTTCCCTTTCAGTTTCATTGAAGAGTTTAAACAATAGTGGCAGTAGTTCCTCTCTAAAGGTCTTACAGAATTCTGCAGGGAAGGCATCAAGACCTGGACTTTTCTTGGTTGGTAAGTTTTTAATTATGTTTTCAATTTCATTGATTGATATTGGGTTGTTTAGAATTTTTAGGTCTTCTTCATTCAACTTTGGTAATTCATACTTCTCTAGGAATCTGTCCATTTCTTCTGTTTTCCATCTTATTGGCATATAGGTTCTGGAAGTAGGTATTGATGATCCTCTGGATTTCTGCTGGGTCTGTTGCAATTTCACCTTTTTCATTCCTAATTGCATAGATTTGGGCCTTTTCTTTCCTTTTTCTGGTAAGTTTGGCTAAGGCTTTGTCAATTTCGTAGATTCTTTCAAAGAACCAACTCTTGGCTTCATTGATTTTTTTGTATCATTGTCTTAGACTCCATTGCATTGATTTCTGCCCTGATCTTTATAATTTCCTCCCTTGTATGAGCTTTGGGTTTGTCCTGCTTTTCTCTTTCTAGAAGCTTGAGGTTGAGCATCAGGTTGTTTAATTTGGCATGCTCTGTTTTCGTAATATCATTATTCACTGCTACGAATTTGCCTCATAAGACTGCTTTTATTGTGTCCCATAGATTCTGATAGGTTGTACTGTCATTGTCATTTAATAGAAGGAACTGTCTGATTTCTTCTTTAATTTCCTCTGTGACCCATTGGTTATTCAGAAGTGTGTTGTTCAATTTCCATGTGTTTATGAAGTTTTTGGAGTTTCTTTTGCTGTTGATCTCCAATTTCATCACACTATGATCTGATAACATACAGGGGATAACTTCAATTCCTTTGTACTTACTTAAATATTGTCTATGCATGAGTATGTGGTCTCTTTTGGAGAATGGTCTATTTTAGAGAAATTGGGTTTCAACTTGCCAAAGATTAAAACTAGACCTATATCTCTCACCATGCACTAATCTAAAATCAAAATGGATTAAAGATCTAAATATAAAAACAGAAACACTGAACCGGCTGGAACAGAGGTTAGGTAGAACTCTTCAAGACATTGGGGTAGAAAAAGACTTTATGAACAAAACCTCAGTTGCCCATGAACTAGCACAAACAATCAACAAGTGGGATCTCTTTTTACTAAAAACCTTCTGCACAGCAAGAGAAATCACCAGCAGTGTGAAGAGACAACCCACAATGTGGGAAAAAATTTTCACCAGTGGTCCCTAAGACAAAGGTCTTCTATCTCGAATCTATAAAGAACTTAAAAAAATCTGACCTCTCAAATTTAAAGACCCAATCCAAAAATGGGCATCTGAAGTGAACAGACATTTCTCACACAAAGAAGTAGACATGGCAAATAAACATATGAAAAAATGTTCAACATCACTGCTCATTTGAGAGATGCAAATGAAAAAACCCTGAGATTCCACTTCACTCCAGAAAGAATGGCTGCTATCATGAAATCAACCAATAACAAATGCTGGTAGGGCTGTGGGGAAAGAGGAACCCTGCTCCACTGCTGGTGGGAGTGTAGATTGGTGCAACCACTGTGGAAATCAGTATGGAGATACCTCAAAGAACTAGGACTGGAAGTCCCATTTGACCCAGCTATTCCCTGCTGGGTATTTTCCCCAAAGAATTAAAAGAATCATACCACATTGATATGTGTGCACCCATGTTCATAGCAGCACAGTTTGTAATAGCTAAAAGTTGGAAACAGCCGAAAAGGCCATCAACTGGAGACTGGATCAAGAAAATGAGTTTTTAAAAAATAAAATGGAGTATTACTAAGCCATCAAAAACGAGAAATTAGAGACATTTATAGCTAAATGGATGCACATTGAGGTGATACTCTTAAGCGAAATAAACAGGACACACATGTGTAAATATCAAATAGTTTCTGTAGTGTGATAAACTGAAAGTGAAAATAAGGACTAAAAGGTATAATAGATAATGTGAAATAGGAAGAAATGGGGCAAATGGGAGGAGGAAGTGGGAGGGGTAGGGGAAAGGAAAGAGGGGAATGGAAAAAAAAAGAAAATAACTTCCAACATAGACTGTTGTCTATGAAAAATTATCTTTCAAAATTGATGGGGAAATTAGATACTTCCACAATAAAGAACACCTGAGAAATTTCATGAACACTAAACCAGCACTCCAAACAATTCTAAGCCATATCCTAGAAAAAGACAATGAAGGTCACATCTCCATGAGGCCCAACAGAGTGAAGCTACCAGGCAAGGCAAGAAACTAAAGGAAAAGGGGGAAAAATAAAAAATAAAAGAGCCAACAACAGTAAAACATCCTGACAAGGATGAGTCAATATCTATCAATTATAACCATCAATGTTAATGGTCTCAATTCACCAATCAAAAGAAACAGACTGGCAGAATGGATTAAGAAGGAAAATCCAACAATATGCTGTATACAAGAAACATACCTAACTCAAAAGGAAATTCATAAAATGAAAGTAAAAGGATGGAAAACAGTTCTCCACTCTACAGTAACCCAGAAAAAAGCAGGGGTAGCTATCTTATTTGCAGACAAAGTAGACTGCAAACCAAAACTAATTAAGAGGCACAAAGATGGTTACTACATCCTTGTGAAAGGAACAATCCAAGAGGAAGAGATGACAATCATAAATATATTTGCACTAAATATGAATGACCCCAACTATATAAAACCAATATTAAGGGACATGAAAAACCAAATAAGCACTAATACAACTGTAGCAGGGGACCTCAATACCACATTGCCACAAATAGAAAGATCACCTAGACAAAATATCAACACAAAATTCTAGAACTGAACCAAGCTTTTGAACAAATGGACTTAAAAGATGTCTACAGAGTGTTCCCCCTACAAAATCTGAATATGCATTCTTTTTCTGCACATGGGTTATTCTCCAAAGTAGACGACATGCTAGCTCATAGAGATATGCAAGTAAATTTAAAATAATTGAAGATACCTCCTGTATATTATCAGAGCATAGTTGAATTAAATTTGAGATCAATAGCATAAGAAACCACAAAACCCCTGAAAACACATGGAAATAGAATAACACTCTCCTGAACAACCAATGGATCACAGAAGAAATTAAAGAAGAAATTAGACACTTTCTACAAGTAAATGATAATGCCAGTACAACATACAGGAATCTATGGGACATAATGAAAGCAGTTCTACGAGGAAGATTCATAGTAATGAATGTCCATATTATGAAAACAGAGAGCTCAAATAAACAACCTAGTGCTTAACCTCAAGCTCCTTGAATAAGAAGAGCAAGACAAACCCAAAGCTCATACAAGAGAGGAAATTATAAAGATTAGAGCAGAAATCAATGCAATGGAGACTAAGAGAATGACACAAAAAAATCAATAAATGAAAGAGTTGGTTTTTCAAAAGAATAAATAAAATCAATAAACCTTTAGCCAATCTTATCAATAAAAGGAAAGAAAAGGCTCAAATCCATGCAATTAAGAATGAAAAAGGTGAAGTCACAACAGATCCAGCAGATATCCAGAGGATCATCAATACCTACTTCCAGAACCTATATGCCAATAAGATGGAAAACACAGAAGAAATGGACAGATTCCTAGATACATATGAATTGCCAAAGTTAAATTAAGAAGATATAAAAATTCGAACCACCCCAATTACAATGAGTGAAATTGAAAATGTAATTAAATATTTACCAACAAAGAAAACCCCAGGTCCTGATGACTGAATTCTACAACACATTTAGAGAACTATTGCCATTACTCTTTAAGCTCATCAATGAAATTAAAAGGGAAGCAATACTTCCAAATTCATTCCTGGAAGCAAGTGTTACTTTGATTCCAAAACCAGGGAAAGACCCAACCCAAAAAGAGAACTACAGGCCAATCTCCCTAATGAACATAGATGCAAAAAACCTTAACAGGATAGCGGCAAACAGAATACAAAGGTTCATGAAGAAGATCATACACCCTGACCAAGTTGTAGCTATCCCAGGGATGCAAGGATGGTTCAACATATGTAAATCAATAAATGTAATACACTGCATTAACAAAGCCAAGGATAAAAAACATACAATCATCTCAATAGATGCAGAAAAACCGTTTGACAAAATCTAACACCCATTCATGATAAAAACCCTACAGAAAACTGGAATAGAAGGTTTTTATCTCAACCTGATTAAGGCTATGTATGAAAAACTAACAACCAACATCATACTAAATGGTCAAAAATTGAAAATTTTCAGGCTAAAATCAGAAACAATTCAAGGATGTGCACTATCACCACTCCTGTTCAATATAGTTTTGGAAACATTAGCCACAGCAATTAGAAAAGAGAAAGAAATAAAAGGAATAAAGATAGGAAAGGAAGAAGTTAAGCTGTCATTATTTGCTGACAATATGATACTTTACATACAAGACCCAAAAAACTCCACCAAAAGACTTCTAGACTTAATTGACAGATTCAGTACAGTAGCTGGATACAAGGTCAACACTCAAGAAACAATAGCTTTCTTGTGCACAAATAACAGACTCACTGAGAGAGAAATTAGGGAAACAATTCCTTTCACAATAGGATCTAAAAAAAATGAAATATCTAGGAATCAATCCAACAAAGGAAGGAAAAGACCCTACAATGAAAACAACTGCACTCTGAAAAAAGAGATTGAAGAGGATATAAGAAAATGGAAAGACATCCCTTATTCGTGGGTAGGAAGAACCAATATAGTGAAAATGGCCATACTTCCAAAACTGCTATATAGATTTCATGGAATGCCAATTGAAATTCGAACGATATATTTCACAGAAATAGAGAAAATAATCCAAAAATTCATTTGGAGCCAGAAGAGATCTAGAATAGCAAAAGCAATTCTAAGCAACAGGGGCATGGCAGGGTGTATCACAATCCCCAATTTGAAATTATGCTACAAAGCTACAGTGATAAAAATAGCATGATACTGGCAAAGAAACAGACCTGAGGATCAGTGGAATAGATTAGAAGATACAGAAACAACTCCAGACATACTCAGCCACCTCATCTTTGACAAAGAAGCCAACCATCCTCATTGGAGGAAATATAGCCTCTTTAATAAATGGTGCTAGAAAAACTGGATTTCAACCTGCCAAAGATTAAAACTAGATCCATATCTATCACCATGCACTAAACTAAGATCGAAGTGGATCAATGATCTAAATATTAAAACAGAAACACTAAACTTGCTGGAAGATAAATTAGGTAGAATTCTTAAAGACATTGGCATAGGACAAGACTTTATGAACAAAATCTCAGGAGCACAGGAACTAGCATAAAGAATCAGCAACTGGGATCTCATCTTATTAAAAAGCTTCTGCACTGCAAGAGAAAGCACCAACAGAGCTAAGAGACAACCTAAAATGTGGGAAAAAATTTTTTAGCAGCTGTACCTCAGACAAAGGTCTACTATGTAGAACATATAAAAAACTGAAAAAAAAATCAGACCCCCCAAATTTAAAGACCCAATTCAAAAATGGGCCTCTGGAATGAACCGACACTTCTCAGACAAAGAAGTAAAAGTATCAAATAAACATAAGAAAAAATGTTCCACATCACTGGTTGTTCGAGAGATGCAGATGAAAACAACACTGAGATTCCACCTCATCCCAGAAACAATGGCTGCTATCAAGAAATCAACCAACAACAGATGTTGGCGAGGTTGTGGGGAGAAAGGAACCCTTCTCCATTGTTGGTGGGAGTGCAGACTGGTGCAACCACTGTGGATATCAATATGGAGATACTTCAAAGAACAAAGACTAGAGGTCCCATTTGACCCAGCTATTCCCCTGGTGGGTATCTTCCCCAAAGAATTAAAAGAGTCATACCACAATGATATAGGTGCACCTGTGTTTATAGTGGCACAGTTTGTAATAGCCAAAACTTGGAAACAGCCAAAGTGCCCATCAACTGGAAACTGGATAAAGAAGATGTAGGTTATTTTTATAAAATGGAGTACTACTCAGACATAAAGAATGACAAACTACAGACATTTATAACTAAATGGATGGATATTGAGGCCATACTCTTAAGTGAAATAAATAGGACACTCAAGTGTAAATACCAAATAGTTTCTCTGGTGTGAGAAACTGAAAGTGTAAATAATGATTGAAATGATTAAAACAAGTAATTGATAATTTGATATAGGAAGCAAAGGTCCAAAGGGTAGGGGAAGTGGGAGGGAAAGGGGAAAGGAAAGAAGGTAAAGGAAAAATTATGAGAAAAGGAAAAACATGGAAACAGTCTTTGTAAATAGGTAAGGGTGGAGGGGGTGAAGGGAAGAGAGGGAATGGGGAACAAATAACCAAGATACAGGGGTTGGGGATTTAGCTCAGTGGTTTTCTGCCTGCCTCGCAAGTGCAAGGTCCTGAGTTCAATCCCCGACACCAAAAAAAAAAAAAAAAAAAGACCAGGATACATCATGTACAGGAGGTACAAGTATCCAATGATACATGTAAATGTATCGTATACTTAAAAGGTACCAATGAAAGAATTTAAGGGAAAAAAAAGTGCTCCAAGCATCCTTTCCAGGATTCCACCCAAACCATGGACACCCACCTTATCCTTTGGATGCACACATAAACTACATCCTTCCTGCTGTCTAGCCAATAGGGACCGAGTAATACCTTCCTGTTTCAGAAATGTATAATTTGAGGAGGGGAAATGTCTACATCTTATAAATGACACCTTGACATATACTTTGGGATTTGACAAGGGCTTCCCAAATTGTGATAGCTTGGGATGGACAGGTATTGATCTTTTATATTTATATGCCATGATATCCTAGTCTAGGTATGCAATTCATTTATTTATCCATTCATCCATCTATGTACATAGTTATACAATACACTTATTGAAGGCCCAGTATGACCTACACATTATACTAGGTACTGATAGTATAAAGATAGTTAATACAGTTTTGACCTTAATGAGATTCCAACAAAGTTGAGAAATAGATTTAAACCCAGTAGTTACAATATGCTACCAAGACATATGTACAATAACAGGTACCTGCTACAGAGATAGCGTCTTTGTTTGGGTAGGCTGAACAAACAGGCAATACAGATCTGCTGCTGAGATCCAAGCAAGGGCATTCTGGTGGAGGAAAAGGCTTGCTTTCCTTCAAAGCAGGTCATATATCTAGCTATATTGCACTGAGGTAGAGATCATTAACCTAGGTAGAACCTTCACTGTCCATACTTGACTGGTTCTATAGTGTTGTTACAACGCACAGTGAGATCCATAACTTTTGTAAACCTCTCATGATTGGAGAACTATAGCCTTAAATAAGAGGTGGAATGTGAAAACAGTAGAAATCAGAGAGGAAGCTAGAAACATGTGGGTCATAGTCAATAGAGCTGAGCCAGGTGTGCAGCTGGTCCCCAAAGAAGCTAAGCCCTAGAGCTCATGACACTGAAACAGGGATATGTGACACTTGGGCTGACAAACATTTCCTGGAAGATCTACTGAAATGACTAGCCATCTAGCAGCACTATCTTTGCAGTGACAGCAAGTCAATAACTGCAAAGAAATATAGTTCCTTCTTTGGACCAGGCAGGAGTCACATTTGATCATAGAGGTTCCAACCTGGAACACACTGAGGGGATCATGGTAGAAGCTAATTCTGGGAAAACCCAAGAAGACTTGGAAAAAAATGGGCATCTGAAGATGCATCAGTGGGCATCTGAAGTCAATAGCTCAGCTCAGCCACACAGGCTTCATACTGCCAGACAAATTCTACCCTTTCCTCTTCATGCCACTCCTTCCTCAGAGGGATAGGAAACCTCTAAGAGACTCCCAGGCCTGCTCAGGATTGGCCGGGAGAATTCCTGGAACTAAACCTCCAGGAAGAACACCTTCGGTCCTCTCAGCTGTGGGCAGTGATACAAGATAAGCAAGCCTGAAATCTGAAATTCAAGCTGCTCCAAAATGCATAAAACTTTTTTAAAGTACTGACATGATGCCACATGTGGAAAATTCAGTACCACAAAACTTTGTTTCCTGCACAAAATTATTAAAAATATTGAATAAAATTTACCTTCAATCTATCTACATAGTTACTACATAAATGAATTTTCTGTTTAGACTTGGGTACTATCCCCAAGAAAGTTTGTCTACATGTACATATTCCAAACTCCAAACAAATCAAGAATTCTAAACACTTCCAGTCCCAAGCATTTTGTATAAGGGATATTTGACATGTACTTATATTTTTCAAAAAGAACTGAAATTCTTAGGTGATGAGTAAGTATTTGAGTTTATCCAGCTAACTAGGGGTGGTGGTTGGAAGGAGCTTTGCCTTAATCCTCACCTTTATTATTCCAGTTTCCTTAAGAGTGGCACTGGTATCTGGTAGGAAGAGAGAATTCTTCTCCCTTGGACTTAGCAATCTCTGCTCAAAAGGAAGACAGAATTTTGCCCCAGCTTCTTTTTCTTATTCTGAGGAATAAAGAAGAGTGATCTATCAGTAACCCCAACGGCAACTCTGAAACTACCTCTCCAGAGAAAGGATGGTTTTTTTCTTCTGAGTCCAACTTTCACTGGATCACAGTTCCCTGGTGGGTCAGGTCCCTGCATTGAGAGAAGCCCAACATCAGTTACCAGTGCTTCCTTCCGCTTGTGATTCAGGAGTCTTGCTCCCACTTTTACTTCTTACATTCTTCCCTGGGCTTTCATTTCCCAAATACCCCTGGGCCTTCTTACAGAGGCAGGTTGTATCAGGCCTTTCCACATTCTCTCTTTGTTGGCCTTTTTCATCTCAGGTGACATCAGGTATCACTTATCGGTCCCCAGAGGAATGAGGACTGGATCACCTAGGCAGCTGGATGGTGGGCTTTGGTGGTAACTACATGATTTTGTCTTAACTTCTTTCTCATACCCTTGTCACTGGCACTGCTTGGTGTGTTTGTGAACTGACTTTCAGGGACTAGGTGCTGATAGAGGCTGGGGCCTTACTTACGCCTCTTGACCAAGAGTAGGTACTCAATCAATGCTCAAGACCCAGTAATGGAACATACAAAGAAATTCAGGTGCCTGTGTTTTATTACTGTGTTTCTTCATCTTCAAAGCCCATTAATTTTCATAGTTCTAATCAATTAGCTCAACAACCTCTTCCACCTTATCCTAAAACTGTGAGTTACCATTTAGCATCTGCTAATTCAGTTTCCATGTGAGGCAGTGACATGTCTAAACCAAGCCTCAGAGACTATAATGAGTTATTTTCATTCACTAGAATCCAACATAAACAGTGCATCTTCTGCCTTTTGACAGCAATCATTTGTTTGAAGGACCGTTTTCCAGGGTAAATGTGGCATGAAAATAAAATTACGACAATCAGAAAGTTTTGCCTGCTAAAGTGAAGCAGACAAAGCAGAGATGAAAGGAGGCAATGACTCACACTGCATTTTGGAAAACAATTCCTAAAACACACTTGCAAAATGCCAACTTGCAACAGGATAATAGTTTCATCTGATCAGAACTGCTAGCACAAACTGAAATTATTTTCTATGATTAGTGCTTCCTACATTTTAAAAGAAAAGTTTCTTTTCTAGTCACGAGAGCAGCTTTGAAAGGATAAAAAAGAAACAGAAATACTTTACTCTGTAGCAATGTCATCATAAGAATGCCAAAATGTTTCTTTAATTTTCAACAATGCCTTGAGGTTTTCAAGGTAGAAACAGTTTCTCTAGTGTCTTGAAATGTCTTCACAA